>NC_136976.1:68995787-69283287 GCF_032717465.1 Coenobita brevimanus
TACTGGGACATTTGGGGAATTTATTTTTTTAAAAATATACAATATATAAATGTTCTTCAAGCCACTGGATACTGGCTAAAGCTCGAATCATATACAGCAAAATCTTGTTTCAGCAAAAGGTCCAAGCCCAGTATGTGGAGTACAGTACTACAATATATACAGTAGTACTTAATGAAGAACAAACTACTTACTATAAAGTACTCCATCTTTTTGTAAAAGTCTGCTCTCTATCAGTAAAACATATACAGAAATGACAGTTTTACTATATTAAAAATGGTGGTAGGAGGGGGCATCAATCATCCACACACTCGATGTAGTGCTGTCTTCTTTCTTCACGTCTGTCATTCTTTTTATGTGTCTGTCCTCCTCTGTTCCTATTTCTCCCATCCTTCCTGTCACTATTTATAACTCTTCTTTCCACTACCAAGTGACAAGCCAAATGGTTTCCTGTACCTCGGAAAACCATTTACACTGTTGGGTGGCTACCATATAGCCAAACACATAATAGGGTGACATGGTGCCAACAATGAAGCCCCTGCTAACTAGGTGGAGATGCAAATGTGGCGTTCACCCAGGAACCAAACCTCCACATTAATCCCCGCACCTAGCTGTGGTGAAGTATTGTTCTGTCAGCTGCATGGGAACACTGATAAGACCCTGCAATGATTAGACACCTCCTGGTGTACTGGGAGTCAATTCCCGTGTAATGAAGCATATACGGTACCACTGTGGACACGAATCTCTTCTCCTCTGTCTGTCAGGTCTGACGGCAAACCTCACAGATTTTCACTCAGCCTAATACTTGTGTAAGATTGACTGCAACTGGTACTATACTGTTGAATGACAATGTGGAGGAGTTGCATGACCTGGTGAATGAGTTTGAAAGTATGTACAGCATAAGACCAAATAAAAAAGTGAATGCAGAAAAGGTTAAAGTTATGGCCTCTGAGAAGAATGGAGTCACCAAGTGCATAGGCTGAATGGTCAGGAAATGGAGTGAATGATTTCACATAAATTCACTTAGGTAGTGTGGTGAGCTTGAACAGAAGTTTAGAGGACAAAGTACATGGGTATAGTATGGAAGAAAGGTTGCAAGTTTACTGAAAGGAGTGATGGGGAATAGCAAAGTAGGCACTAAAGTAAAAAACAAAGTCACTGAATGACAGTCTTGTGATTTCCAACATAATGTGTGGAAACGAAGCTTGGACTCTGTTGGAAAGCTACAAGTCAAGAGAGGAGAGGAGAGGAGAGGAAGTCAGTTATCCAAGAGGAGCATGTAGAGTTACATGGAGAGGACAGACAAATGAGGAAATCAATAAGCATTGTGGTGTTGATGTGGATGAGGTGGAATCCAATATAAGCGGTAACCTGAAATGGTATGGATAATATTGAGAGGATGGTGAATGAGAAACTGACTAGAGAGTATGAGTGCTGTGGAGAGGGTGAGAGGAAGACGGGAGGCTAATAAGATCGAGGGATGGGGTGGAGGTATGTGAGTGAGGGGGTATAAGCTGGAAAGGGCAGCCTGATGGTGAACAAAATGACATGGAGGCAATTTGTATGTGGCCACCCCACCCTGGATTAAGGCATCTGGGTATAGATGAACTGATAATAAGATGTCATGACAGCTAAATAACACCCTCCAGTGCAACTGAACCCTTTATATACCAAAGGTTTTCTCCTGCTGAATGAGTCTGCGTCTGGCAGTACTCATAACACTGTAATATTTTAAGGTGGCAGTAGCTATAATATCTCAAAATGCATCCACTGCCTGGAAAAAGCTTTATCATTGCTGAATGATGAATGGGGCATGGTTACTATTACTATATCACACCAGGGTCATACTGCTGCCAAAAGGAAGGAAATTTAGCGAAGCTATTGCATTTACTTAAATGCTGAAACTCTAAGAATTATTTTGCTAAACAGGATTTTGCTGTACATGAGAATTATCAGTTAAGTTAATTAAGAGTTATCTTTTGGGGATGAAAAAGTATAAAGATCTACTTCAAGAAACTGAATTCAAACCACAGAATAACTGTACCTATGATCTTTGGTATGGCAAGTTTAGCATAGTGTAAACAAAGCTGCATGAGCTACTAGAACTGTGTGGACTGGATTGGTTCACTGTGGGTTTGTGGCAGTAGGACACGCAGCAAAAGCATACGAAGGGAGATGGTTGTAGACCCAATGATCAGGGGATGGAGAATAGAAAAGCTGCGTAGGAAAGGTAGTGTTCCTAGCAGCTCGTTCCCGTTCATCCTTACGCTGCTCTTCCTCCAGGGCACGCTTGTGCTCCGTTGCAGTTTCCACATCACCCCGGGCCAGTGCCATACTCACATCCAGCCACAATCGTCGCGACTCGTTGACTGACTGCTGAGGTAGGGGTCGCACACGCTTTGTACACACTATAGGAATGCTGGTTACATCGATAATCTGCAGAAAAGCAAATCATAGCTTTCATTAGTTTTTCAAAATTAATATCATTATCATCATCCACACCTTGTATCCCCTTTTCTCAAGGGATGGTTGTGTTCTATATTACAGTGTAGGATATTTCTGTTTTCAGCAAGCTACTCGGTCACTTATGCCATAAACTTTAGTTATTCCCTTTAGTCCGTTCTCCATCTCTTTTGTCAACAAATGTCTGAACCATGCCCAACTCACTTTCTCCCGCAGTTTACCTCTCAGGCGGGTTGTGGAGTATGTGCGTGCACTATTAATGAAGTAATTTTTCCATTCAATATTTAATACATTTAACATGAAACTTTAAACTGTGGTAATGCTATTATGTTAACCCATCGGGACTATAACACAGCTGACATGTCACCAAGAATCACCTGTTCCCGAAAGCTGCAGCTGACCACTTCTATCAGCCACATCTCCAATCCACACTCATCTATCAACAATCCAACTAATTAAACCAACAGTAGGCTCAAAGTTAGAGAATTCTAACCGGAGGAAAATTCCCTGTTGGATGGTAATTTGGGGTTTCAGGGAACATTAAATCATAATAAATTAGCTATTTTTTATTATCCCCATATAACTTTTAGAGACTCATTATAGTTAGCCATCTATAACTAATGTTATTAAAAAAAAGAAGAAAAAGAAACTGGTTTTTGCAAAATCAAAAACTCATTTTTCAATCACAGCATGTGAAATCAGAAGCATCCTTACATGAAGAGACCTACAGACACTTTCAACACCACACAGGCATTAGTAGTGGTGACAGGAATCAGTCAAGAGTTGCAGAGCTGAAGAAAGTATATGTGGCTATTTGTCTACAGTTACAATGCTTCATGAGGCATGGTCCCTGTTAACTCATTCACTCAAATGAGTGAACACTTAATTGCATAAGCACTTGACTCTACAACTCAACCTGAATCTGAAGTGCACAGAGATGCCTTTCTTATTCATGGATGTTGATCTTGCCATCACAACTTGTATGTGTGGCCTTGCTTGTTGATATGGGGGGGAAATGGGGCTAGCTCCTTCAAACAGGATCCAATGAATCATATGCAGTGGTGGGCTGCGCAAACGAAGAAGGACCTTGCGCAAGCGCAAAGTGCAATCCACAGTTCATTACCTTGCGCAAGCGCAAATGTGCAATGTGACAAATATTTAGCTTGTGCAAGCGCAAACCATTTGCATATATTTTTGGGAATTACTCAAAAATATTGAGATATTTAAATAAGATAGCATAACTACTTACTTACAGTACTTTTATTTATTATTATTATTTTCTATTATTTGTAATTTGCGCAAGTGCGCAATCTAATATTTAGCTTGTACAATGTCGCAAAGCACTAGCGCAAATCATTTGCATATATTTTTGGGAATTACTGAAAAATATTGAGATATTTAAATAAAACAGCATAACTACTTACTTACTTTTATTTATTATTATTATTTTCTATTATTTGTAATCTGCGCAAGTGCGCAATCTAATATTTAGCTTGTGCAATGTCGCAAAGTGCTAGCGCAAATCATTTGCATATATTTGTGGGAATTACTGTAAAATATATATTTGTATAATTAAATATATTACTAAATTAGCAACCTGCCCACCACCCGCGATGACTGAGGTACAGTAGGTCGTTGTCCGGGAAAAACAGCCTATATTTACCAGGGCACTGGCAAAGATCACATGATTACTGTATCATCAACTCTCTCTCTCTCTCTGACAGAGGAGGGAGGGAATGAAAAATAAGAGAGAGAGGAGGGAAGGAATGGAGAATAAGAGAAAGAAGAGGGACGAAGTTTATGCCTTATCTCCTCACTCAAAGGGACGCTCCTTTGCCATTCCCATATTTATTCTCTCTCTCTCTCTCAGAATAATGCTCTTTATCTCTCTCTCTTGTCTTGTCAAGACACTTTTATTTAATAATTCAATATAGATATACAACAGCATATGTAATTCATTACAAAAAATAAAAAATCATGAAAACAGAGTATTTAAATCAAATATCCACAGCCTAATAAATTATTAGGCTGTGGATATTTGATTTAAATAATATGTTTTAATGGTTTTTGTAAGGACTTGCATATGCTAATCGTAATAAATAATGTATATTTATTATTATTTACTAATAATAATTTGAAAAAATATTAAAAATACATTATCTCTGTTGAAGCATTTTAAGAAATGCTACTACCCCCTTCCCTCCCGCCTCCCCCCACCAACCCACCCTCGCGACCCACCCCAGCCTTCCCCATCCCTTGTCCAGCCATGCAGGAAGCTCCCAAGACCACGTGTCCCTTGGATTGCACAGTGTGCAATCCACAGGGCAGGTGCACATGCGCAAATTTAGTTGTGCAAGTGCAACTAAGTTTGCGCTTGCGCACCTGCCTTTTCATGTGCGCAAGCGCAAAATTGCACATGGTCTCGTGTGGTGCACAATGCACAAACGACATCACTGGAGTGCAAGGGTGCGCAATTGCACTTTGCGCAAGTGTTTGCGCACCTACCCAGCACTGATCATATGCTTCCAAATTCACTTACTCTGAGTGGAAATGGGTTTCTGGCCTTGCAAAAACCTGTTTTATTTTCCACTCTACATTCCCTCAGTTGGAGAAAACCTTACAGGAAGACTCCCCAAGGCAGGTGGAGGGAGACCAAGGAGGTGGTTCCAAATGTCAACTGAACAAACTATGCTGTAGCAGTTTTAATTCAAGACCTATCTGCAATCAGTGAATGGGGACCAAACAACCTTGTCTCATTTAATGCTAGTAAAACTAAGTACAGTATGTACAATTTACAAACAGACAGATATTGCCAGATTCGTATATTACCTTCAGTGCTACTAATATTCCCATCTCCAAAAGTATTGAAATTCTCGGCGTCTCACTTAACAATGCCCTCAGCTGGACCTCTCAAGTTAGATCAATTGCTAAAACTGCCTCAAAGAAACTTGGATTATTGTACAGAGTCTGTAACTTCTTCTCTGATGAGCAGATAGCTATAATTTATAAGAGTCATGTGCGCTCTCAGCTTGAATATTGCTCACCCTTGTGGAATGGATGTGGAGAGGTTGCATTAAAACAACTAGACAATATTCAGAACAAACCTGTTAGAATTATTAACAACCCTGCCATTACAAATCAACTACATCCCCTACAGTAAGAAGGAATGTTGCCTCCCTTGCATTATTTCACAGATATTTTTATGGTAAATGCTCATATGCAGTTGCTTCCATGGGGCCACCTCTCCATGCCTTCCCTCGTGCTGCACGGGCATCTGGTAGTGCTCATGACTGGCATGTCACTCAACCGTATTGCAGGACTTCTGCCTATCAGAATTCTTTTAGTCTACGAACTGCATCTCTCTGAAACTCGCTTCCCCAGAGTTGTTTCCCTCCAAACTTCAACCTACAGCTGTTCAAGTCTAACTGTTACAGATATTTTATGAACAGAGGACACCAGTAATCTGGTGTATGGATTATTATTTTTTATTCATTTGTTTTTCCTTCATCTGTTCTGTAAAAAAAAAAAAAAAAAAAAAAAAAAAAAAAAAAAAGCTGACTGAAGCAGACAGCAGCATACTATGTTAGCTGAAGTTCTGTGGCTATTCTGTGAAGCTACAACTGAGATTTAATGCCATGAACACTGTTGGGTCTGCCTCAGGCCATACCCTGCACAGTAAATGAGATGGTCACAACTACCTATACCAGTTTAGAGTCCACCAAACTGTAATATGACTGTTCCAAGTGAACCTTCCCATGGAAGAGGCCTGGACTGCATTGTGCAATGTTTGGAACTGCCCCTACATGGAGTCAGCCTATGGCAGTAAGAGATATGACAAGTGAGGCATCTGGATATGAAGCTGGTTTAGGTAGACTGGGAGACCTATATTTGGAGAAACTGCTATGATATTTTTCATGACCACTGGTAATTTGTTATCAAGGACAAACCTGTAGTGATCCAAGATCTCTTTCCATTCAGCCGAGGTTGTGGAGGCGGAAGATGGTGGCTGCTGCTGCTGCTTGAATGATGTTAAGATCTCATGAATCTATGAAGATATACCTTCCAGGCATTGTGCCAACAATGCATAGTTCTTACACTGTGCTTAATTTACATCATGTGGTGAAGTAGCCATGGGTCAGTGATCTGCAGTATATGGCTAATAATGTACCTGTGTCATATTGAGCAGCAGAAGACCCAGAACAGACCTGCTGGCGTGCCTCCAAATAACAGAGTATACAGTGATAAAAGAACCACACTGGTATGCACCCACTGTAACAAATAACACTGAAGCATCTACTTTTTGACAGACTGGAAATTCAGGATTAACACAGTGATAAAACTTACTCTTATAAAACAATATATCAGATGCCACAGTGTGCAGTAGTTTTCCTCTTCCATTTCTAATGAGAATGAATTAAAAAAACACATTAACAGTTCCCTGTTCTCACCCTGTCCTACTCATGAGGCTTTTCCTGTTTGGCTGTCTGAGAATTAGAAGTTAAGCTTGGTCAATTCTGACCTGATATGACAATGCCTAACATGCTTCTTCATGCAGCATTACTATAACTGCATAGGAATCTTGGATTACACACACACACACATATATATATATATATATATATATATATATATATATATATATATATATATATACAGGCATATATATATATATATATATATATATATATATACATATACTGAATATATATATATATATATATATATATATATATATATCGTTTTCGTTTTTGAAGGCTCCAACATGCTTGCATGCGTCGGCCTTGGTCACCTAATGGCGGCTCTCCATGCTGCACGATCTATGGCAGCCTCCCTGTTCAGTCCCTTAACCCTGAGGTCACAATTAATGACTTCGTCCCACGTCTTTCTCGGTCTACCCCTCATAACCCCACCCCCAATATTAACACTTCTCACCTTCTCCATCCAATTATCATCCCCCATCCTCTCCATATGCCCAAACCACCTCAAATCTACTTCTCATCACAACACCAATACACTCCAGTCCCGTCCTACCTCTCAACTCTTCCATTGTAAACCCAGCCCCCCCAGGTCTTGCACGCAGGGACGCACTGCACATCCACCTAATCATTGCCATTTCTCTAAGTCTGAGCCTGCGAATATCCTCCTCCTTTACTGTCCAGGTCTCACTACCATACAGCATTACACTCCTAACACATGCTGCATACAAAGACCCCTTAGCACATAGGGAGAGTCCTCTCAATGTCAGGAGAGGCAACAGCTCACTGAACTTCTTCCAACCACTTCTCACCCTAGCAACAGAGCCCCACCTCCAGCACACAACATGTCTCCCAAATAACAAAACTCTTCCACACACTCAAGAGACTCACCAGCAAGGTCAATCCTTTCATGCCTGACAATCTCCACCTGCTCTCCCCAACAAGCCACACACACAAAATCAGCATTATCTTGCACTCTACCTCTAATACCACTACATCTCTTGCGCACCCATTTATCACAAACACTGCACAAGATGGAATTACTTCCCACACCCTTGTGGCAAACTGCACATGGCCACTCTCCCTCGTCTTTGACAGTATCGCCACCAACCCTAGATATCATCACTTTTGTTTTATCTGCATTTACCCTTAAGCCCTTGTGCCCCATACCATCTCTCCACTTCCTAAACTATATATATTTTATAGTGACTCTCAACACCTTAGAGAACTTCACTAGATGCAAAAACTGGTGTACCAGTAATGTAACTGGAAATTTTATGCTACTTTTCATGACCTTCTCAGATACTAGTTATATGGGGGGATTGTATATACTCCCCCCCCCCCCTCATTCATCCATCCATCATCCAATCCCATGTTGCCCCATTAGGAGCACAGAAGCCCGAGGCTAGGCAAGTTGATCCTGACATTTAAGAGAAGAGTGAAAATTTTTCCCCTCCCACAAAAGTTATGCCAAAAAAGTAAACCATTTATTTCCTTCATATGGGGTCACTTTCCACCTATCTATGATTTTTTTTTTAGTTTTGAAAATGCATACTCATCAGCAAAGGCACTGGAAAGTTATTAAAAAAAAAAAAAGAAAATGCACTTGTAATAAATAAGGAAGTTATGATGAGTATAAATGAAAAATAAATTCAGCATACTCCAATATCTAAAGAAAGGGAAAGTGTTGATTACATGTGACACATCAAATTAACACAAATGACTTCAGTCTAGCACATCTAAATACCTCTTGTGTTCCATCAGAATATGAAAACTCAAGGAGAGAGTCCCATTCTCCTTGAACGCGGGTTAGAGTTGTTCCACTCGCATTCTTTACTTCTGCAGTTACACGATGCAATTTCCCTCCGTAGAAAGGCTGAAAATACGAACTATATAAATATATGAAATGTTACCAAACATACTATTACAAGGATTCAGTGAATAAACATCCATCCATCATCCAATCCTTTCTTGCTCCATCTGGTGCACAAAGGCCCAAGGATAGGCTACCTTATAATCAGTTGTAATTAAAATGACTTTATTACTGTACTCAGCTGAAACATGACTTAGATCTTTCATTATTAACACATGGTTTGCTGCTCTTCTCCCTCTCCTTCATGGATGAATGGCAAAGATGGCTAAGTGAAACGCGTGAAATGTCAGTTTTTCAAATGATCTGATAATTACAACTGGTTTCATGATTTGCAAAGAACTATTCATATTGCAATAATAGTTTAATAACTTACTTTCTTTTGTGGTAATCAAATTTACAATGTCATGCTATCTACCTTAGTGTGAAAGACAATTACAGCTTGACAACCGGATTCTGGTGAAGATATGTTAACCCGGCCACCAAGTTCAACCCAGGGTTCAGTGAGGATGCTGCGTGCATAAGCAGAGGGCATTGCTAGGTGGTAGCTCTCCTGTGCGCCATTCACACCACCACCCACGACCAGTGTGATGTCCCCAACCAGGTTAACTCCAACTGACATTCCCATAAACTTAGACTTGGTCCATATGTGTGCATTGATACTCAGCTGCTTCTCAGGGCACTCAAAAAAGAATGCTGACACTGGGGAAGCATAAAAAGAACATAATAGTAAAAATCAATATAGTGTTAATGAATTAAACCTGATTTAACAACATTACCAGAGACTAAAGCGAAAAATCAGTTATCTTACAGGAAGACTATAGAGCAGGATTATAAAATGCTAGGCTACAGGTACAGTACACACTAAACTTCCTGTTCAAAATTCAACAGAAATGGCATCTTATAACCAAGCCTTGGAGTCCAGGGAGGGGGGGGGACCATCAAAGCCCCCATCATCCGCACCTCTCCCAGTGACAACAAAGTGAGATGCCTGGAACCACTGTCTAACTTACTTCTTCATTTCTGCAATATTTGTAGCCTTTCCTCTAACTTTCTCTCTGTTGAACACCATCTCTTCTCCTCTAAACCTCACCTTCTCTTTCTTACTGAGAATCAGCTGTCTGGGGTGACTGATAGCAAACCCTTCTCTGAATCCTACTTTCTCTATACTCATTTCAAAGTCAAAGGTGGCTGTTGCTTATATGTACACAACAACTTATCTTGCTCTTGTGTTCCTGAACTTGAATCTTCTGAATTCCCTACTCTCTGGCTTCGGCTATCCTGTCATACTCTGACTAAATATATCTGCTGTTTACTTACCCCCTAATTCTACTATGAAAAATTCTTCACTTACCTTACTTCTAAGATGAAATACATTCTATCTATTTCTCCTTTCTCTGAAATCTCCATAATAGGTGGTTTTATTGTTCACCACCACCTTTGGTTCTCCTCTCCTTTCACTGATCCACCTGGTGAACAAGCCTACATCTTGCTATCCTTAATGACCTACAGCATCTTGTACAGCATCCTATCAATATGCCTGATCACCTTGGAGACTGTTCCAACATACTTGACCTCCTTACAATTAATCCTTCTGCTTACGCTGTTAATCTTTTCTCTCCGCTGGGCTCCTTCGATCACAACCTAATCACCTTAACCTGTCCTATCGCTCCAGTATGGCCTGTAGATCCCCCCAAGAAGTGGCAGCTGTGGCATTTTGGAGCTGCTGATTGGGAGGCCCTCGGGAAATACTTCTTTTATTATCCCTGGAACGATTATTGCTTCCATGGCTAGGAGCCATCTGAGTGTGCCTTACACATTACAGAGGTTATTCTTTTGGGCATAGAAGCATACATTCCTTTCACACATCCTATGACTAATGCAAAGAAACCTTGATTTAATCACGCTTTCTAATGCTGTCTACGACAAAGAGATGGCCTACAAAAAGTGCCGGAGCCAACCCACTCCTGAATCTCATCTCTTTTATGATTCTGCCCAGAACAATGCAAAGTCTGTTCTTTGCTCTGCTTAATTTAATTTCATTCTTACTAAATGCTCTGAACTTTCCAACTCATATTCTTCCCACTCCTTCCGGCACCTTGCAAAAAACCTTTCTAACAACTTTACCTCACCATCCTTCCCTCCTCTTTTCCACTCTGATGGCTTTGTAGCTATTTCTTCTCCTGATAAAGCAGAACTCTTCACTAAAACTTTCTCTTCCAATTCCATCTTAGATGATTCTGGTGCAGTTCCTCCTTCACCCCCTCCCCTCCCTCTACTTCCTCATGGCTGACATTAATATTTCTTCAATTGATGCATTTTCTGCCATCACTAGCCTCAATACTAACAAGGCATATGGGCCTGAGGGGGTCCCTCCTGTTGTCCTCAAAAACTGTGCTTCTGTGCTTACACCCTGCCTAGGTAAATTCTTTTGCCTTTGTCTGTCACTTACAAAAGTCTGCTCTCATTCAGCCTGTCCCAAAGCAGGGTGACCATTCCCATCCCTCTAACGATCGTCCAATTGCTTTAACATCCTGTGTTTCAGAAGTTTTTGAGTCTATTCTTAACAAAAAAAAATTTTAAGCACCTTTCCAAATGTAACCTTTTTTCGGACCATCAGTATGGGTTCTGCCAGGGATGCTTCATTGGCAATCTTCTCACCTATCTTTCAGACTCCTGGTCATCCTCCCTTTGGGACTTTGGTGAAAGTTTTGCCATTGCACTTGATGTCTCAAAGGCTTTTGATTGAGTCTGGCATAGATCTTCAATTTCCAAATAGCCCTCTTATGGTTTCTATCCTTCTGTCTGTGCCTTTCTCTCTAGCTTCCTTTCTGGTTATTCAATAGCTGCTGTGGCAGATGGCCACCATTCTTCTTCTTGAGCTATCAATAGTGGTGTTCCTCAGGGCTCTGTCCTACCACCAACTCTCTTTCTTCTATTCATCAATGACCTTCTAATCTGTACATCTAACCCTATCCACTCATATGCTGATGACTCCACCTTCACCTTGCCATTCGATTCCCCACAGCGCCCACCTCAGCAGTTACTTCAACACATGGGATGAGGCTATAGCACACCGAATATCTGACTTGGCTCAATATTCTGACTGGGACAAAAGTAATCTTGTCGTTTTTAATGCATCAAAAACTCAGTTCTTACATCTTTCAACCCGACAAACTCTTCTGCAAGAATATTCTCTAATTTTTAATAATATCCAATCATTCCTGCATCATCTTTAAACATACTTGGGGTTTCATTCTCTCAGGATTTACCTTGCAAAGATCATATTATTACTCTTGTAAAAATCTACTTCCAAGCGATTACATGTACTAAGCAGACTCTGTGCCTTCTTTATCACTGCACAGTTGTTGACTTCATACACGGGTTTTATTCACCCGTGTGTAGAGTATAACACTTAAGTGTGGGGAGGCTTCCCACATGCAGCCCTTCTCAGCAAGGTGGAGTCAAAGGTTTGCATCTTTATCTCTTTTCTATTGCTACTCCAAAGGTCACCGCTCATGTGAACTGTTTGCTTGCATTCCTCTACCATTAAGGCGGGTACGTAGCATCTGTTAGCAACAAACTCTCATCCTTTTTCTGTCCAACTCTCTAATGCAAGAGTTAATCATTGCTCCCAGTCCTTCATGTATGCAACAGGTCATTACTGGAACTGTCTATCTCTATCTGTATTTCTTACTACTAATGATCTCCAGTCTCAAATGCAGTGTGTCCAGGCACCTCAAAATGAACTGATATTGGATTTGCCTCTCTGCTATCTGGCTTTTGTTTTTTTCTAGGAGGGAACAAGCTTGCAGACTCTTGGCCTTTGGTTCCTTCTTTCTTGCTTAAAAAAAAAAAAAAAAAAAAAAAAAAAAAAGTTGGGCAAGACCAGACAGGGTAGGTTCAGACCAAGTGAGAATAGGCAAGGCAAAAGTGGATAGGGACGGATAGGGCAGAGCTACACAAAGTAGGATACAGTTAACCCCTAAACCACGGTGTTGTTTTGGCTTGACTTGCGTGTCCCGCGAGCATATTCGCGCTCCGACAGATTCTCTAAAAATATTTGCCAAAAATCAGTTATTAGCCCTAGAATATTAAAATTAAATAAGCATATGGCATATACCTTCAGCTTTCTCCTGGGATGTTTGCTGAGCCTTTGTTGAGTACCGTAGGAATTGTGGAGACCTCTGAAGTTGGGTAAAGAAGACTCCACTTTACACTTCCCGACAACCCGTAATATGATCACCACAGCCTGATATTATCACTAGAAACACTATTCTATGATTTTCAAATAGTTTGGAATCCATACTCCAAAGAAAAAATAAAACACTGTGAAAGCAATGAAAATTACGAGCGCGTATGACCTTCCCACTTGCGTTTGTTCGCCGCTGGTGTTGTCATTTATTATTCATAAAAACACTCACACTTTATATTTCTATTACTATATAACACTTATATATATCTGCACTCTTTATCCATAAGTTTCCTTCAGTAATAGTAGTTCATTGTCATTGTAGGCATTCAATTTCTCTTTCAGTAAAATACATAGCATTCACTTTCTCGTCCTGTATACTAGCGTTGAAAGCGAATCTGTCACTTTCACTTCCACTTTCATAACTCATAGTATTCATACATGCTAGAGTGAAGCTTTCACTTTCATTACTCCTAGTATATATACTCGTATTCTTATATTACTACTCATTTACATTTCTATTTACATTCACTATTTTATTTACATTATTTACATTTCTATTTTATTTACACTGTTATGCACTATCACTTGCAGTAACTTATAAAACCATTTTCCACTGTTCACTTATATTTACATTCACTGCTTTCACTTGCTGTTTACACATTATTTACGCATTACAGGTATTTACATTTCCACTTACACTGTTTTAGTCACCAGAAAGATCGTAGTCACTTTCCATCATTTTCATAGATAAATTAGCCAGTTCACGTTCCACAGCAGTCTATCTATTCTATCTATTGCCAGACGCCTCAATCTCGTTTGGGGTGGCCACAAACAAATCGCCTCCAAGTGGCCCTGTCCCCCGCCATTTCACTGCCCTGCTCCCAACTCACACCCCCCTCTCTCATATACCTCTCCACCCCATCCCTCCATCTCATCCTCGGCCTCCCCCTCCCTCTTCCCCCCTCCACCTCACTCACATACACTCTCTTCATCAGTCTTTCACCCTCCATCCTCTCCACATGGCCAAACCACCTCAGTGTGTTCCTCATAACGCTTCCTATCACATCCACATCCACACCACAACGCTCCTTTATATCCTCATTCGTCAGCCTGTCTCTCCATGTGACTCCACAGGCTCCTCTTAAATAACTCATTTCCACAGCTCTCACTCTTGACTTGTGTCCTTCCAACAACGTCCAAGCTTCACTTCCATACGTTAGAGTTGGTATCACAATACTGTCATGTAGTAACTTTTTCACTTCTGTGCTCACTTCCCTGTTTCTTATCACTGGTTTCATAGAACCAGCAACCTTTCTTCCCTGCTGTACCCTTTCAAGCACTTCACCCTCCAAACCTCCATCCTTACTCATCACACTACCCAAGTACTTAAACGTACTCACATTTTCCAATTCCTCACCATCCAACCTCGCTGTACATTCACTGACTTCACCTCTCTCAAAGACCATCACTTTACTCTTCCCTACATTCACCTTTAGATTCCGTTTCTTACACACTCTCCCAAACTCATCCACCAAGCCTTGCAGCTCCCCTTCGTCTTCATTCAATAACACAGTATCATCTGCAAACAACAGTACAGGGAGTTTCCAAACACTATCCTCTCTCACCAGGGCCACTCCAACATCCACTACCCTACCTTGTACCTCTTGTATTACCCCATCCATGTACAGATTGAACAACCATGGAGACATGACACATCCCTGTTTCAACCCAACTTTCAAAGAGAAAAATTCACTTAGTTCACCATCCACACACACTGCAGCCTTCGCACCATCGTACATACTCTTCACAGCATTCAACAACTTCCCATCTACTCCATATATTCTTAACACTTTCCACAATCCTTGTCTATCCACCCTGTCATATGCTTTCTCCAAATCCATGAACGCCGCATACAACTTCTTTCCCTTCTCTAGAAACTTTTCCACTAAAGATCTAAGAATGAATATCTGATCTACACAACCTCCCTGTTCTTCTCCAACTAATTTCTCTGTTCTTTTTCTAACTCTGTCAATAAGTATCCTACCATACATTTTTCCTATTATTCTAAGAAGACAAATGCCCCTATGATTACCACACACTTCTTTTTCCCCTTTTCCTTTGTACAAGGGAATAATTATACCGGACTTCCAATCCTCCGGGACTCTACCTTCCTCCCACGCCAATCTGCACATCTTCCACATCCATTCTACTACTATCTCTCCCCCATGCTTCAGCATTTCACCACACACTCCATCAATTCATGGGGCTTTCCCCGATTTAACTTTCTTCATTGCTTCCACAACTTCTATCCTACTGATTTCTTCCTGTTTTCTCACCTCCCTCCTTCTCCCAGCCATTCCCCAGCCACTTATACTCGCATTACTTCCATCCTCTATGTTCAACAATTCCTTAAAGTGTTCTCTCCATCTGCTCACTTTTTCTCCCTTCTCCAGTAGTAATCTACCATTTTTATCTTTCACTCCCCTGCTAACTTCACTTCCACCCTGTCTTACTCTTTTCACCTCTTTCCAGAACATTTTCTTACAGTCCCTCCACTTTACACTCAAATTCCTTCCAAATTCCTCATCCACTCTCTTCTTACTCTCTCTTACTAATCTTTTCACCTCTCTCTTTCTTTCTACATATACCTCTCTCTTCCACAGTCACTTAGCCCTTTACCCCTTTCCACATGAGGTTTAGTAGGGGTAGAGGTCACAGGGCCCTTTGCATGGGGCTAAAAAGCAGCGGAATTGGACAGGCGCGAATCCAACTTGGTTTCACTTTGAAAGACGACAGTAAACTGAATGCTGTGGTGGCCTAGGGGGAGTGCAACGCTGCCAATGTCAGCGTGGTGACAGCTGCTAATATATATGCTATGAAATGACTGGCAGGAAATCTAGACAATACATAATAAATTAGGTAGTTCCAGGTGAATGTAAATATCACTTAGCCTTCTCCCTTCCTTTCTTATATATATTTTTATTACGAGAATAGATTATACGGCATATTTCAAGGGGAAATAAACAGCGAAAATTACCGAATGAGTGCACATGAGGTGTTGTCAGGTGATAATTAGCCAATTCCAGGTGCATGGCACTATCACTTACCTTATTTCTTTTTTCTATATATTATTTGGTATAAGAAAAGGGCATAGGGCTTATTTCAATAGACGAAATCAGTGGAAAATTCCGGGGAAGATTTACATAGCGCAGCACGGCCAGGCAGGCAAGAGGAGAGGGTAATGGAGGGGAGGTAGGGAGGGGAGTCAAGAATGGGGAGAAATGGCTAAATTGTCAACAATGGATGGGAGTACAGATGAGATTAGGAGTGCTGACTAGTGTTGGACATTGGCAGTACTGACTGATGATACAAGCCACCACTTGAAAGCCCGGGCAAATTCAAAATAACACAGAATCACAAAAGTGACGCCCTGCTGTATGGTCCCTTGCTCCCAAGCATCACAAAAGTGACGCCCCGCGGTTAAGGGGTTAAATTGGCGGGTGAAGTAAGGTATGCTGTGAAACCATAAAAATAAGCAAGCACGGTAGGTGGATGGGATAAAAATAAAATCAGGAAACACTGACAAAAGAAGAGAAGGAAGATACAGTAAATGAAATAATTGGAAAGCAAAAACACTGGGAGAGAAGAAGCAGTAAATGAAGTAATAGAAAAGCAAAAACACTGTGAGGGAAGAAACAGTAAATGAAGTAAAAGAAATGCAAAAACACTAGGGAAGAAACAGTAAATGAAGTAAAAGATAAGCAAAAACACTGAGAGGGAAGAAACAGTAAATGAAGTAAAAGATAAGCAAAAACACTGACAGGGAAGAAACAGCATATGAAGTAACAGAAAAACAAACGCAAAGCTACAAAATCAGTTCAGAATGAGATAAAATATTAGGTGAACAAACACTCCAACCATTTCTTTTCTTCACTTTTCATTATTCCTTTGTATTTATCTCATTCTATCTCTAATTTCTTTTCCTACCAATCATACTGTTTCTTCATAAATTTTCTTCACAAATTTCTTTTGTCACATAACCAAAACTAATGATGAGTGAACTATCTATCTATCTATCTACTGCCAGACACCACAATCCCATAAGGGGTGGCCATTTGGCTTTGAGTTATTTGTTTTACGGGGAGGGACACTAACCCTCCACCAACCCACTTGTTAACACGTAGGAAGCGTGTATGGTTTGGTTATATGGTTACCACCCAGCATTGTAAATGGTTTCTTGCCTTACAG
Organism: Coenobita brevimanus; assembly: GCF_032717465.1. Lineage (NCBI taxonomy): Eukaryota > Metazoa > Arthropoda > Malacostraca > Decapoda > Coenobitidae > Coenobita > Coenobita brevimanus. The sequence continues at coordinate 69,013,036 of NC_136976.1, forward strand.
GAAACCATCTGGCTTGTCATTCAATGTAAAGCCACCTGTAAAGGAAAAAAAACAATAAGAAGTGACAGGAAAGATGGGAGAAATAGAAAGAGAGGAGGGCAGGCACAGAACAAGAATGATAAAAGCTAAGGAAGAAGTAGGCAGCATTACTTCAAGTGAGTGGATGATGGTCATTGACCACCACCTACCACAAATGGGTGAACTGATTAGATGAAAAATGAAAATCTTTATAGTATAAAAGAGTGATGTCATTACAGATACCATAGACACTGCTGCGATGGATACTTTGAACAGAACAGAGATACGCAGAATCAAGAGCATATGAATGAATAGGATACAAAGTACTGCTAAGATCAATGAGGAACAAGATACCTGGATTTCAGAATAATTCCCTACATTCATTAACTCGAACTATTTAGTACAGTACTTCTATTGCAGCCCTACAGCTTATCTGGCTACCCTCCCTCCTGGATATCCTGTCTCTTTTGCTACAGGTAAACTGGTGACTAAGAGAATGGAGACAGACAAAAGTACACACAAGCTGGACATGGGAGTCCTATTTATAACAATCGGATGAGTAAAGTTCTCTCCAAGGGTATTTTACATGCCTGACCCATGTTGTAAAACAACAATGATGTAATCATTCTTTTTTTACTGCACTGACTACAATGTAAAGGAGCCTAATCTAGACACATTATGGAGATACAGCTTTACATACACAAAATCTTTTAAGCTAGGAAGCTAGTGGAGGGCTGTACTTGAAAACACACAAATAATGATGGTAGGACTGACCTGGTGGATGGTGTGAGACCTGCTCAGCAGAAAACTTAACAGTAATGTAAGAGCTCTTCTTCTCATTCCCAACTCCCCTATCCTGGCCATCACTTCCCTCATCCTGTGAAATATGGAAAAATAAAGAAATGAAAACAGGTAAATCACCACCACTGTAGCTTTTATTCACATTTACAATATGGCACAAGATGGGATCCAAAAATAAAAAGGGCAAATAAATGAAGGAACTACAAAACAGAATACCCAATGACACGGGTGATACAATTTTTCACAACCTTTAACAACTGCAAATTCCTGCCTCCTCCTAACAAGTGTAATGGGTGGTACACTCATGATTACTAATCTCTGACCAGAGTTAGCCAAAGTCGTGGCCAGGCATAGGCTACATACTCATACACAATCAGCCATCGTTCCAGAAAGGTTTAGTGTTTCAATGAACAATTTTCAAAGCATAACTGAAACACTTTTGCTTCACATATTATATTACTTTCTCAAGTAATATATATGCACCTTTAGAAATATACATAAAAGTTGGTAATAGCTGTTATTTTTTAGTGTGCAGTGAGTGCCTGATATTTGACATTCATAGTGTTTTTTAAACTGTTTATTATTTCACTGACCTATTTCTTGAGGCGAGCCTTTAACCGAACTCCTGATAGGTGATAGTGGAGAAATATCCACGACCACTACAGCAGCTGGCATCCACACGACATATTCTAAGTAAGTATGCTTTATATAGTGGGCTCGCACAGTGCGCGAGAGATTGGGCGGTCCACGACCTCGCACACTGGGAATTCGCGTACTAGGAATACATAATCTCATGGGAATAATTACATATGGGCGGTACCCCCTCATACCTGGACATTTTTTGGCCCTTAGAGACATAATAAAGGTCATATGTTTCAGACATTGTACAAAAGCTATAGCTACAATAACAAAAATATGGGTAGTCACCTTAACAACAGTAGACAACAGGCCTGATGACCTTAAATAACTGGGGTTCCTAGGTGCGGCAACATTTACAGGGCCGCACTCCCCACCGCACCAACACTTCCCTCCACAGATTCCTCTTGATCACCTTCCCCAGGAGCATCAAAGTCACTCACTTTGGCCATTAACCCTTCAAAATCCAATGCGGACACTTCTGACATTGCATCCTCTTCATCCTCAACAGGAACAGGAGCAGACGATGTCGCTGGTTCCTCAATTTCACCAACTTGAGCCCGCTGTGTGTAGCTTGTTATGAGCGTCTGTCTTCTGTTTATTTCTTCCCTGTGCCTGTCTGTGTAGAAACGGAAGAATCTGTCGATACCAACCAGAAGTTCCTCCATTCTTAGGTTGCTCACTTCCTGTTCCTTCACCTCTTCCTTGAGCTTATCCACGGCAGCAAGGATCTTGCTAATGTTTGACATACACAGCTCAGTCCTGCCTTCCATCACGCTAGGCTGTTCAACTTGACTCTGTCTGGCGTCGGGCTCTGCGTCAGCCTCGTCTATCCGTTGCAACACTTCCTCGGGAGGCTGTTCCTCAGTAGCAATGTGCACGTCTTGTATGTCCGCCAATGTAACATCCTCGAAACCCGGTACAGCTTGTGCTGCTGTCAGTGTTGCTGCCTCTGCCTCGACCAGTGGCTGAATGGCCGTCTCCTGGGTGATGCATAAGTGAGGCACGAGCATTCGCCACGCTTGGTTCACCGTTGCAGGTGTAATCTGGTGCCAGGCTTGTTCAACTGCGTCCTTCACCGTAAAGTTACGCCAAAATGCCTCAACAGTCATGGCATCTGTGGCAGATCGGGATACAGATGCTGGTGGAGATGGAACGGGAGCAGATAGATCATCAAGGTCTTCGTCGTGATCTTCTTGTCGGGCATGAAGCTCCTCATGTGTCAGTCTTCCTGCGTAGGTAGTCGTACAATTGCTTATGGCAGAAATGCTTTACTGTGGCGATTAGTTCTTGATCCAGTCGCTGCACTAGTGACGTCGTGCGGGGCGGCAGAAACACAACACGACAATCCTTATGAAGATCTTCAAGGTATGGAGGGTGACTTGGTGCGTTATCAAGCACAAGGAGCATCTTAAATGGAATGCCCAGTTCCCGACACTTGGCCCTGGCATCAGGGACACACAACCTCGTTAACCAGTCTGCCATAATGTTCCCGGTCATCCAACCATTTGCGGACTTGTACCAATACACGCCACTTGCATCCATGTTCGTGAGGTTTTTGTAGCACCTTGGGCGTGAAGCTGTGTGTACAACAACTGGCCTCATCTTGTGGCTCCCAGACAGGTTTACAGCGAACATTACCGTCATCTTACACATCTGGAGCTTGCGACCAGGGGCTTGTTTCTGTCTTTTAGCGATGTAAGTTGATTTGGGCATGGCCTTGTAATATAATGACGTTTCATCGATGTTGTAGATCTGGTCCTTGGTGTACTGTCCCTCTTCAATAATCGCTTGAAATATCGTAGGATAGTCTCTAGCGGCCAGCTCATCGGCAAAGGCACGTTCACCAGACACTTTCAAGTAACGGAGTTCCTTGCGCTTGAGAAAACAGTCCAGCCATCCAACCGATGCCCTGAAAGGTTTTTCCACTTTTAACCTGCGAGATGCTGCCTTGTAAAAGAGCTGGGCTTGGTTTCGAATAAATCTTCCATTCAGTGGAACACCCTCCTTTTCTTTCCTCATTATGAAGGTGACAAGATAGCACTCCATTAGTATCATAGCACGATTTCCCACCCGCGAACAGCCGTCTAGGTCAGAGGCACCGTACGTCTTCACTACAGCCTTTATGGCTTCACGGTTCTTCCACACAGTTCTCACTGTAGATTCAGCTAGTCCCAGGGTTCTCCCGATAGCCGTGTTTCCTTGACCCTCCTCCTTTATCTTAACTCGCCCCATCCTGACGTTTTTGGACCTTTTTTTTTTTTGGCTCAAACATCTGCTTTTGGTGAGAAACATCGAAAATTCATAAAGAAATCGCTCACCTGAGGTTTAAAATACCGGATTTAGGTGCGAGTACTTCCTTACCTGACTGGGTTTTCTAACAGGCTGGCACCAAAGAAAACGAGTTCTATGGGAGGGTAATTATTTTATCCACTCATAAACAGTATTTATTTATTTACTTGGTACAAATTTATATGTAGTACAAGAGTATATTGGTTTTCAAACAGTAATATAGACATTATAACCATTGTTTCACTCACTAACTCATCACCATTCATGACCTTTTTTTTCCCACATTACCTGATCATCATTTCTGACTGTTTCTTCCTCTAATGCTATATAAACTTTGTCCTCCACATTGTCATCAATTGGGGAATCACTCTGGCCCTGAATGTCTTTATTGGCCAGGTCATTGGTAACAGGTGAATTGCTGAGACAATGGCGTGCAGGGGGGAGGAGGGGAGAGGTTATGCGGTGTAAGGCATTGTTCCTGCTTGGCATCTTGTAGAGGAATAGAGGAAGGTGTCCCGTGTATACGAGCCAAAAATCACTCGCAAAAATTGCAATGTTGCCACGTTAATTCACGTCGCTGGGACGGCGCGGGTTAATGATCTTTAACATGGTGGCGTGCGTCAGAAGTTTCTTAACTCTTGGGGTTGGAGCCATGGTGTGGCGAAGTACAGGCAGCACAAAAAACACCACACGTTGTACACGACAGGTTAGCTGTAGAGAGCAGATCTGCACAGCGCATGAGCCAGGACTGTTATGGCGCAGCCGTTCCCTTGTACCCCAAGCTACGCAGTAGAATGCCCGGGAATTTCTGCGCATCAACATGACGACACGTGACGCGCTGTGTGAGGGGTGGTCGTGCACTAGTAGAAAATGGCATTTTTGAGCCACTCCTTGCCTCTGCCTCGCGTTCTGTGCAGTAAACTCGCGCATTGAAGGGTTTTTGGTTATGATTTTTGGTCACTCGCGCACAATGCGAATCGCGCACTGCGGTGACCCGCACTGTGCGAGCCCACTGTATATGAGAGAGGGGGGTGTGAGCTGGGAGCAGGGCAGTGAAATGGCGGGGGAAAGGGTGACATGGAGGCGACTTGTTGTTTGTGGGCAGTGGCCACCCCTTACAGAATTAAAGCGTCTGGCAATAGACAGATAGATAGAATAATAATAAATAAAAGTATGCTAATTTATTTAAATATCTCAATATTTTACCCACAAATATATGCAAAATGGTTTGTGCTAGCGTTTTGCAACATTGCACAAGCTAAATATTAGACTGCACACTTACGCAAATTACAAATACTGTAATAGAAAATAATAATAATAAAAGTAAGTATGCTAATTCATTTAATTATCTCAATATTTTATGGTAATTCCCACAAATATATGCAAAGGGTTTGCGCTTGCACTAAGGGACATCAGACTGCACACTGGCGCTTGCGCAAGGTAGTAAACTGTGGATTGCACAACGCGCTTGCGCAACGTCCTTTTCATTTTTTCCCCACTGCTGCCCATAAGTTCTGGTGTTTTTTGGTGAAGGTGCACAAATGACACAGAGGATAAACAGCCAGTCACAGCTTGCTGTACAATGGGGTTACTTCTAGCGAACACCTTTGCACAATGAATTATTGCTTCATGAGGTCGATATAGCATAAGTTCAGTGGGAATATGGAGGAGGACCTTGACTATGAAATCTTAAAAAAATATACAGTATATACAGTCTGTCCTCGCCTAACACGGTTAATTGCTTCCGCACCCCTACTGTGTTAGACAAATTTCATGTTACAGGGACTCTTGAAACCCCCTATTTCATTCCACACCACTGCCCAAAGTCCACATTTTCCCCCTTTGTGTTGCAAAAAATTTTTTATACCCCCCAATTTTAGCCTCCTAGAAAGCATTAATATGGTTTAAAAATTATAAAAGAGTATTATTACAGTTAACCCCTAAAGACCTATGCCGCACGATTGTCCATCCATCCATCCATTGCCAGACGCCATGTATCCCAAATGGGGTGGCCAAGGGCTTAGAGTTAATTGTTTTACAGGGAGGGGCACTAATCCTCCACCAACCCCACTTGACACGTAGGGATGCCAACAGCATCTGGTGTTCCTAGGCGGTCACCCATCCAAGTACTAACCAGACCCAACGTTGCTTAACTTCGCTGATCGGATGGGAAGCGGTGTACTCAACGTGGCATGGCCGTTGTGTAATTTGACACGCCAACTTATCCCGCATGATCGATAAAGACAAACAAAAAACTGGGGGAGGGTAACTCCACCCCTTTGGTTGTGTATATAGGATCAGACCAATGAGAGCTAGAGTGTCTGGGGTGGTATGGCATGACTGGCCCCCTAAGGTGGAGGAGAAGGAACCCCCCCCCCACCATCACCATCACTTTACCTCCCTCAGCCTCATTGCATCATCTCCACATTGTCCGCTCCCAGCCAACCATACCCCAACACACCCCCTACAGCGGTGTGTGCATAGCAACCCTTCTCCCCTCTCCCTCCTCCCCTATCCCTCTATCCTCCTTCCCCCTCCCTCCTCCCCCCTCCAGCCACACACACTCCACCTCCACTTTTCGCCTGGTTTGTTTTGTTGCTATGGGCGTATACCAAACTGACATTTCATGCCTAGGGAACACTTCACATTGACATTAGTTATGTATATACTGTATAATTATTTACCATAAATAATGCATTTTCTGTACATTTTCTATTTTCGCCCATGGGGGACTGGTAACTTTGTTGCATCTTTGATGGGCGATTGTACAATAACTATTTGGTCAATTGGCTGAAACATACATTTTCAGGTGTGTAAATTCAGTCTTTTGAAATATAGAAGAAAAATTTTTACCTTGGTGAAAGTCGAAAAATCGACCCTGTGTTGCAGCTGGAGGGACAGATCTGATGAGCAAATTGCATACTTTAGGGGTTAAAAGCCACATTTTATGTACCTTATGGGGAGATAAGAGGAGACACACTATGCCAGAGGTAGCAGGCAGAGTAGGGAGGCAAGCAGGAGCAGGGAGTGTCCTGATTGGCTGGGTAGTTCAAAAGCGAGAATGCTGAAGCGTGATTGGCTGGGAGGCAGATGACGCCAGTTGGCAAGGCAACGCTCCTATGATTCACATCATCACCGCCTACCCAGTTAAAAAAACTGTGTTTAGCTTCATCAATGGCAGTGTTAAAAGTGATACTGCTTCCAGAAAATTGTACCGTGTTAGACCATTTTTGTGTTAGGGAAAACTGTGTTGAATGTGGATAGACAGTATACGGTATATTTTACACACAAAAAGTTATCACTTAAGAATTGCACACTGCACTCTTTGCTAAGCACTTGCACTGTTATCTGGTGACAGCACTGGTGTTTCAATGGCCTTTCATGCACAAAACAGAATGAAAGGCAGGCAATCAGAGCAAATGTAAACACTGGGTGGCCATCTTGGCTCAATCACCTAACTGGAAGGAACTGTTGTCTGCTAACGGCAAGGCTGTGTACACACAGCAGAGATGAATTTCAAGTCACAAGTTTCAGATTTTCACACACAAAAATTTTCACTTCACTCAATATCATACACTGCACTACTTGGGCACTTGCACTGTTATTTGGCAATAGCAATGGCATTTAAGTCACCTTTCATGTGCAAAATGGAACAAAAGGCAGATGATCACAGCAAATTGTAAACACTGGGCAGCCATCTTGGCTCAATCAGCCGACTGAGAAGCATCATTCTAGCAAATCCGCAATAATTTTGCCAATGTTATACCGAAAATGGGTCTAACTCTTTGTTAATTGTTATAGCAACTTATCACATAGCAAACAATCATATAACAAGACCTGACCATACATCATACTTCTAGATGTCCTGAGTCTCTGTGTTGTAATTTATAATTATTCTTATTGCAAACATAAATAACTTTTCAAGCCATGAGACTTCATTTATCTGCTTTGACCTCTTCAGTGGTGGTAGGTGGTGGCAACACTCATCCACTCATTTGATGTAGTGTTGCTGACTTCTTCCTTCACATTTGTCATTCTTTTTTTTTGTATCTTCCCTAGTTTGCCCCTATTTCTAACATCCTTACTGTCACTTATTTTTACCTATACTCTTCTTTACACTCTGGGTGGCTCTACACTGAGTGACAGGTCTAATGGTTTTCTTTAACTCAGCAAACCATTTAACCCGTCCCGTCCCGACCACTTTTTCACCACTGGTACCCCCCAATCCCGACCATTTTTGGACCCACATTTTTTTTGCTAAAACTTTCGCTTTTGGTCAGAAACAATGGTCAGTCACGAAGAAATTGTTCCCCGGGGTCCATAAGTGCCCTAAACAGGTATGCCTTGGTCACACCTGGCACCGTGTTCTCTGTAGGTGGTCTGAGCCTCTAACGTTTTCTATGGTATTATAAGTCTGGGAAACCAATGAAAGTAAGTAGATATGTATTTATTACAAACATAAAAACATATGATAAAAGAGTAAATTGGATTTTATACAAAAATAGAGCTGAAATAAGCATTGTACCATCGTGCGAAACGAGCAAAATCGGGCAGACTGGTCACGATGAATCGCTAACATTCCAGAATCATGATACATATCATTTTTTCTACTTACATAATACATCTACAATAACATTATACCATTTTACATTTTATTGAACTGTTTTTACGTATTCACAGGCCTTTCGACAACATTTAGCGTAATGTTAGCGCTTATTTACGTAGTGAGTGAACTCGCTGTGACTGTTGTTTCAACTCGTATTGTGTTTTTTCTACTTACATAATACTTTCCTAATAACATTATACACTTTTCAACTTTAGAGAACTGTTTTGAGATAGTTTCAGGCCTTAGGTAAATATTTAGCGTAATAATAGCGCATAACACACACGGTGAAGTCGCTATGACTACTATTTCAACTTACAACCTATTTTTGTACTTATATAATAATTCTCCACTAACATTGCACATGTTTACTATCTATCTATCTATTGCCAGACGCCTCAATCTCGTTTGGGGTGGCCACAAACAAATCACCTCCAAGTCGCCCTGTCCCCCGCCATTTCACTGCCCTGCTCCCAACTCACACCCCCCTCTCTCATATACCTCTCCACCCCATCCCTCCATCTCATCCTCGGCCTCCCCCTCCCTCTTCCCCCCTCCACCTCACTCATATACACTTTCTTCGTCAGTCTTTCACCCTCCATCCTCTCCACATGGCCAAACCACCTCAGTGTGTTCCTCATAACGCTTCCTATCACATCCACATCCACACCACAACGCTCCTTTATATCCTCATTCGTCAGCCTGTCTCTCCACGTGACTCCACAGGCTCCTCTTAAATAACTCACTTCCACTGCTCTCACTCTTGACTTGTGTCCTTCCAACAATGTCCAAGCTTCACTTCCGTACGTTAGAGTTGGTATCACAATACTGTCATGTAGTAACTTTTTCACTTCCATGCTCACTTCCCTGTTTCTTATCACTGCTTTCAAAGAACCAGCAACCTTTCTTCCCTGCTGCACCCTTTCAAGCACTTCACCCTCCAAACCTCCATCTTTACTCATCACACTACCCAAATACTTAAACGTACTCACATTTTCCAATTCCTCACCATCCAACCTCGCTGTACATTCACTAACTTCACCTCTCTCAAAGACCATCACTTTACTCTTCCCTACATTCACCTTTAGGTTCCGTTTCTTACACACTCTCTCAAACTCATCCACCAAGCCTTGCAGCTCCCCTTAGTCTTCACCCAACAACACAGTATCATCTGCAAACAACAGTACAGGGAGTTTCCAAACACTATCCTCTCTCACCAGGGCCACTCCAACATCCACTACCCTACCTTGTACCTCTTTTATTACCCCATCCATGAATAGATTGAACAACCATGGAGACATGACACATCCCTGTTTCAAACCAACTTTCAAAGAGAAAAATTCACTTAGTTCACCATCCACACGCACTGCAGCCTTTGCACCATCGTACATACTCTTCACAGCACTCAACAACTTCCCATCTACTCCATATATTCTTAACACTTTCCACAATCCTTGTCTATCCACCCTGTCATATGCTTTCTCCAAATCCATGAAAGCCGCATACAACTTCTTTCCCTTCTCTAGAAACTTTTCCACTAAAGATCTAAGAATGAATATCTGATCTACACAACCTCTCAACCTCTTCCCTTCCTAAAGCCTCCCTGTTCTTCTCCAACTAATTTCTCTGTTCTTTCTCTAACTCTGTCTATAAGTACCCTACCATACACTTTTCCTATTACACTAAGAAGACAAATGCCCCTATGATTATCACACACTTCTTTTTCCCCTTTTCCTTTGTACAAGGGAATAATTATACCTGACTTCCAATCCTCCGGGACTCTACCTTCCTCCCAGGCCAATCTGCACATCTTCCACATCCATTCTACTACTATCTCTCCCCCATGCTTCAGCATTTCACCACACACTCCATCAATTCATGGGGCTTTCCCCGATTTAACTTTCTTCATTGCTTCCACAACTTCTATCCTACTGATTTCTTCCTGTCTTCTCACCTCCCTCCTTCTCCCAGCCATTCCCCAGCCACTTATACTCACATTACTTCCATCCTCTACGTTCAACAATTCCTTAAAGTGTTCTCTCCATCTGCTCACTTTTTCTCCCTTCTCCACTAGTAATCTACCATTTTTATCTTTCACTCCCCTGCTAACTCCACTTCCACCCTGTCTTACTCTTTTCACTTCTCTCCAGAACATTTTCTTACAGTCCCTCCACTTTACACTCAAATTCCTTCCAAATTCCTCATCCACTCTCTTCTTACTCTCTCTTACTAATCTTTTCACCTCTCTCTTCCTTTCCACATATAACTCTCTCTTCCGCCTCTCAACTTCTTCCACGCCCCTATTTCTCATCCATTCATTGTATGCTTTCTTCTTTTGTGCCACAGCCTGTTTCACCTCTTCAGACCACCACGCTGTCCTTGCACCCCCCTCTGTCTTCTCTTCCTTCCACACACCACATCACATGCTGCACATATTTCTTCTGTAAATATCTTACACATACCTTCCACGTCTCTCATCTGCTCCAATTCATATTTGCCCAATCGTTCCTCCACTTCTCTCTTATACTCTGCTTTTTTCTCATCCTCTTGTAACCTTTCCACTCTCCTTGCAACTACTCCTTCCTCTCGTCTTTCCCTTCTTCTATTCCTCCATCTTACTTGCATCCTAATTCTGGCCACCACCAAGTAGTGGTCAGAAAGTCCACTCCCCCAACCTCTATACACTCTTGCATCCTTTACACATCTTCGCATCCTTTCATCCACACACACATAATCAATCATTGCCTTCCTTTCATTCAGTTCACCACCCACCCTTCTCATCACTCGCCATGTATACCTGTGGATCATTTTATGCCTGAAGAGGGTATTGGCTATCACCAACCCCCTCCCAGCACAAATGTCCACTAACGCACTCCCATTCTCATCTATCTCAGCAGGCACACCCCACTCACCAACTATTCCATCCACCTTCACATTACCAACTTTACCATTCATATCACCAATCAAAAACACTCTCTCATTCCTTCCAAACTTTTCCATGCACACTTCCACATTTGTCCAGAACTCTTCTCTCACTCTTCTAGCACGATCTTGCGTTGGCGCATATACACACACAATTGCCCACATTTGTATTCCAACTTTCAACTTTACCCACACAATCCTTGGCGCAACTGATCCATTCTGTCTTATGCTCTTCTTCCATCTTTTACTCACAACTATACACACTCCTTCCTTTGCCCTCTCATTCTCATCTACTCCTGCACATATACCCCATCCATACTCCCATTCTCTCACACTTTCTCCTCTCCATTTTGTTTCAGTTATTCCACATACATCCACTTTCGCATCCTCAAGCACCTGGACAATCTCTCTCTCTTTCACCTCATCATTCGCTCCTCTTACATTCCATGTACTCATTACCAAGTCCTTTGTCCGGTCCTGGGTCGTCATCGTTTGGTCAGTCCTTGTCCGAGGCTTCTTTTTTTTTTTTTTAGTTAGTTGTTTTGCGGGGAGGGGCACTAACCCTCCGCCAACCCTTTTAGTCGCCTTTTACGACAAGCAGGGATACTGGGGGAGTATTCTTGAAAACCCCCTTACGATTCAACTGAGCGCCATATTATCGCGTACTTACACAGTGAGTGTTATCGCGATATCATTTGTTTCATCTTACACTAGTATTCAACTTATAAATTACCTTACTACTAACATTACAACCTTTTCCACTTTATATAATTCCTATCACATACTTACTGACCAGAATGTTCTACTGGGCGTAATATTTTCGCAGATTTACACAGTGGGTGTACTCGTGACATCAATTATTACAACTTACACTATTTTTCAACTTATACGTTTTATTCATGCTAACATTACACCCGTTTCCACTTTATATTCTTGCTATCACATATTTACTGACCAGAGTGTTATACTGAGCGTCATATTTTCGCAGATTTACACAGTGGGTGTAGTTTTGATATCACTTCTTCCAACTTACACTATTTCTCAACTTATACATTACTTTCCTGAAAACATTACACCCGTTTCAACTTTATATATGACTTAGCACCTACTGACTGGCCTTACCATTATAATGAGCGTCATATCGCCATCCCACACAGTTTCAGCAGTGTAGGAAATTATGATACTCTTTGAAACAAGGCTGAAGGCACAACGCAACATTGCACTCGACACACTCGTACCTTGTGTCTTTTCTCTGAGTGGATGGTCTGACTGTCGAGTGCTTGCATACATGGCAGCGGCGCTGGGGTTTACGACGGTTTGGGTCGGAAGGGATTGTGCTAGGATAGTGGCGTCCTGCGAGGCGTAGGGGAGTCTGGGCAGCCATGGGGGTGCGGGTGCGGTGTGTGGGTCTGTCCTGGGCATGCTTGGCAATTATTTCACGTGCCAGCTCCCTCACAAACCCCTCAAAGGTCTCGGATACTCCGGTGGTCATGCCGTGCAGGTAGTATGCGTTCAGGACCGTGATGTCGAGCAAGTGGAAAAAGAGTTTCTTGTACCACTTCATCGTGGTCCTGGCACAGTCAACACTGGAAATCATCGAGTCTGACTGATCCACTTGCCTCATGTTCAGATTATAGTCCAGTACGGACTCGGGTTTCCAGACGTTGCGCCTCCTCTCGCTACGGTGATCCACGGAGTCTGTGCGGTGCATCAGGGGGCTGTGAACAGTTGATAGGAGGCAAACTTCCCTGTTGTGGTTCCACAGGGTGGCAAGGATGTTATTGGCCTGGAAGAAAACCACCTCGTTCTTGTCAAGTTTCCTCCCTATCTTGACCATATGGTGACGGTTTCTCTTGACTGTACCACAGACTCTGGTGTCGTGTTGGTGGAGGAACCTAGCGAGAAGAGGGCTAGTGTACCAGTTGTCCAGGTACAACACATGACCACGATGAAGGTACTCCTCTATCATTGTCTTCACCATGGCCCCAGAGAGTCCTATACTACGATCTTCTGTTATATCTGTCTGTGCGCCCGTGTACAAGACTATGTCTTGCACATAACCAGTCTTACAGTCACACATAACAAAGATCTTGAACCCGAAACGGTGTCTCTTGCTGGGTATGTACTGCCTAAAGGAAATATTGCCTCTCCACAATACAAGACTCTCGTCTATGACGAGGTCTCTGTAAGGATAAAATGAGGAGTGGAACATTTCCCGTAAATGATCAAATACCAGCCTAATTCTCCTCATTTTATCTGTGTTATTTGCACTGGCTGGATCTTCTGCATAAAAAAAGTGGAGGCGGCCGAGAATATGCTGAAATCTGTTACGACTCATCACCTTTCCAAAGAAAGGTGTGAGGATCATTGGGTCAGTTGTCCAGTAGGCAGGAATTTGGTTTTTCCTTACCACACCCATCAAGAGAACCAGGGCAAAAAATAAGAACATCTCGAAATTGTAACGGGATAGTCATATTGTTGGGAATGCCGGCTCGTGGTTCCCAAACGTTCACTTTCACGGCGCTGTGTTCGTGAAAATATATTGGTCTGTTCCACTATGCGCCCCACAAACGCCTCCCCAAAGAACAAGTGGAAAAAATCCACCCAAGACGAACCCGCATGCACACCTGGAGCCGTGCAACCAGACCGCCACTCCTCAGTGAAAGGGTGAATGATGGGAGTAAAATTACTCCCATCTTCCCAGTTCCACGAGACACCACCGTCTCCAGCCACGTCCCCATCGTCAGGGTGGGGAGGTGAGGGTGGTGGGGGAGGTTGGGGAGGTGGAGAGCGGCGCCTCTCATGACTCGCACTTCTCTTCCCTCTCCCTTTTCCTTTACCCTTTCCCTTCCCTTTCCTTCCTTTCCCCACATCCTTGGGCTGTGGGGAGGAAGTTTGGGAATATTGTGGGGCGAAAGACGTGCTGGGGAGTGGCTCCACCTCCTCTCCCCTAGGCCTACGTGCACCACGTGCTCGTGCTGCCTCCCTCACACCACTTTCCCCTTCACCCCGCACTCCCGCCACACCACTTTCCCTTTCACCCCGCGCTGCCGCCACACCACTTTCCCTTTCACCCAGCACTCCCACCACACTACTTTCCATTTCCCCAGACAAAAGACTTGCACCATACCTGATATGTCTTCTCGCCCCACCTTCTGATCCTCGGGGTGATATTTTTTCTTTTCCCAACCACGAGGCGATATCACGTCCTAAGCCGCTGTCATCCTCATTGTCCTCATCCTCGTCCTCATCAGATTCGGGATGGAGAGATAGCCGTGCACGTGGTTGGGGAGCAGGCTGGTCTTCCCTTGCCTTACGGTATGTCACATACCGCTTTTTCCGGGGCAAAGGGACCTCTTCATCACTGCTTGTTATTTCTTCCTCTGGCTGGACGTAATCGCGATCCACCACATCATCGTCAAGTGGAGAATCACTATCTCCAGTGAAGGCTTCCAGGGCGGATGCAATTTCGTCGTCTGAGAGACCTTTCCGTGCCATGTCTGACCTGGGTCACTGCTAACAGGTGAGTGACCGAGACAAGGGCGAGCGCGGGTCACGCGGGGTCTGGGACGCTGCCCGCCTGGCGGCAGGTAGGGGAGGCTTGGGTACGTGGGCAAATCGAAAATCTCGCGCGAATTTTGAAAATTGTGGAAATTATGAACCTTGCAATTGCAGGACGTTGAAGTACGTCAACGGGATTGGCAGTGACATAACGTGAGGACGTGGAAGTACGTCTACGGGACGCCGCGGGTTAACCAAATAACAGGGTGGTGTTCCACCTACTATGATGCCTGTTAACCCGTGAACTGCACAATTACCTTTTTTTTCCCCATCCCATGGTGCACAAATAAAACAAGGAAAAAGATTTTTTTTTTTTTTTTTTTACTTTTGTTTATTATAAACTTGGCTCCTGGTGGTTTAGTGGGTAATTATTGCGCTCCAATCGGATAGAGCCGGTGAAGGTTTATATCCAAGCGGTGGTTGGGGTTGATTGCTCGTGTAATGCCACTCAGGGATGAGTGAAGCTGGTCACTTCCATGTTAATTGTCGGGACCAGCTGCCTAGCCCCGGGCTCCTATGTTCCTCATGGGGAAATTGCAGGATTGGATGATGGATAGATAGATATTATAAACTTAAAAATAAACATCCAGGGCATCATCTGGTGAAAAAAAAAAAATCTCTCTCTTTCTCTCCGTCTCTGTGTAGGGCCATGTATAAGTTTACATAAGGGAGTAGTGAAGAAAAAAAAAAATCACAGATATTTTTGTTTTGTTTTTGTTTATTTTAAATTTGAAGATGAACATCCAGGGCATCTTCTGGTGAAAAGAAAAAAATCTCTCTTACTCTCTGTCTTTGCGCAGTGCCATGTGTAAGTTTGCATAGGGGTCGAGTTGTTTACAGTGATGCACAGCCAGCACAGCCTGAGCTGTGGCTCACAACACTACCCAGCCTGAGCTGTGGCTTGCAATCCATGGGTTAACTGGAGGGAGTGATGCAAATATGGTATCCATGCAGGAAGCAAGCCTCCACACTCATTCCCCAAGTCTCACTGTGACAAGGAGCTGTCTACAGTAAGGGAACTCTGGTTCACGGCACAGGATGATCTTGCAGCAGCAGTTACATTCCTGTAGTTGATGGGTGTGCTCAGCCAAACAGACGGGGGTTACTTAACATTTGTTTTATTCTTGCTGCTATCTCCTTTGCATCATTTATAAAGACTCCAATATGTCTGCATGCATTGGCCTTGGTTTCGGTCCCTTATCTCTCAGGACACACTCTATGACCTTGTCCCAGTTTTTCCAGCCTGCCTCTTGCAACCCTACACCTGATGTTCACACTTATCACTTTCCACACCAAACTGCCATCCTCTCCACATGCCTAAACCATCTCAATCTACCCCTCCTCATAACAACACTAATACACTCCAGTCCCATCCTTCCTATCAATTCTTCAGTTGCAAACCTAGCGTCCCCAGGCATCGCATTCAAGGACGCAATACACATCCATTTATCACTGTCTTTTCTGTACGTCTAAGCCAACAGATATCCTCTTCCTTTACTGGCCGGGACCCACAGCCATACAGCATTACACTCCTAACATGTGCTGCATACAAAGATCCCTTAGCAAGGAGGGAGAGCCCTCTCAATGTCAGGAGTGGCAACAGTTCCCTCAACTTCTTCCAACCACTTCTCACTCTAGCCACAAAGCTAACTCCTGCCCCACCTCCAGCACATAACATGCCTCTCAAATAAAATTTTTCCACACACTCAAGAGACTCACCAGCAAGTTAAATCTTTTCATGCCTGGCAATATCCACATGCTCTCCCTGGCATACTACACACATGAAATAAGTGTTATCTTGCAGACTACCTCTAATACCACTACATTTATTATGCACCCACTTATCACAAACATTACACAAGCTGGAATTACTTCCCATGCCCTTGTGACATATTGCACATGGCCAATTCCCCTCTTCTTTGACAGTATCACCCCCAGTCTTAGATATCATCACTTTTGTTTCATCTGCATTTATTCTTAAGCCCAAGTGCCCCATATCATCTCTCCACTAGGCTCTCCTCAGCCTCCCTTTCATTCTCTGCAACCAACACCAAATCATCAGCATACAACATCTCTCACAGGATTCCATTTCTGAAGTCACGTGAGAGGGCTTCAAGTACCATGATAAACAATATGGGGCTCAAACTGACCCCTGATGTACACCAACATTATAACCAGCCACTCCTCGATCCCAAGTTTTCTCATTGCCCACCTCACCACCACTCTAGGGACTCTGTCAAAGACCTTTTCCAAAAAAAAAAAAGTACAATTCCCTTTTCTCTCCTGCATATTTTTCCTGAAGCTGCCGAGCAATGAATATGGCATCAGTGGTCCTTTTGCCTGGCATAAACCCAAACTGCATTGCATCAATATTCATTCTTTTTCTAATCATACCTTCTAAACCTCTCTTCATTACCTTCATTATCTGGCCTCAAAGCTTTATGCCTCTATAATTTCCTCTTTCCAGGGCATCACCCTTCCCCTTGTACACATTTACAATTACACTCTTCAGCCAATTATCTGGGACAATACACTCATACATAATCGTATTTATCAGGTCAGCGACTAACCTCACTCCTGTATCTCCTGAGGTTTCCAATATCTCAGCAGTCAATCCAGACATACCTGCTGCCTTCCCCACCTGCATCCTACCTATTGCCCCACTCACAGTAGCAGCATCAATCAAAGGCCAAGGGACAAAGAATCGATCTGCTAGCTCCAAACCTTCCCTGTCCCAGTCAAACTCCTCACCATGCATCTTTAATATCCCCACTGTTCACCACAACCCTTTCTTCATCATTCTTCACACACTGCTCACCTATGGTATCCCTATTCTCCCTCTTCATCTGATCTGCCACCTTAAAAATTATATTCTTCCCTTCCACACAATTAAGGTTATCAAGTAAAATTCTCTGTGACTCAGACTTTGCCCAGTAAACCTCTTTTCTAGCCCTACGCTTGGCTGCCAAGTATTCCTCTCTGTTACCATCCTTCTTCCATTTCTGGAAAAGCCTTCTTTTCTCCTTACCTGCAGCTTCTACACCCTCATCTCACCACCAAGTCGCTTTATGTCTTGGTTGGCCTCTTGTCAATCCACATACTGAATCAATAACTCTTAAGAGGTTGGTCTTCAGGGCTCTGTACTGTTCATGAACACTTCGTCTACATCTCCCTGTTCAGCTACCACTCTCTTCATCTCACTATAGAAGGCATCCCTTATTGCTTGGTTTTTCGACTTCCATATTTTCCTCCTAAGTACAGTCAGGGAAAGTTCCACATTACCCAGCTCTTGAAACACTGGTGTGAGACAGCTGAATGTGAAGTGGCAGCCATTCCTCACGTGTCTGGTAACTGTGAGTGTGAAGGAGGGGGAGGAGGGGATTTGGGGAAAAGGAGGGTTTGGTGATAGGTTGGGAATCACGTGTAAGTCTGCAGCGTATGACTTCGATGGTGTGCCTGAGTTAATTTAGTTAGCATAGATGACAATATGATGCTAGGAGATTTTACACACACACACACACACACACACACACACACACACACACACACACACACAAAAGTAGGTGTCTGAAGAGTTAGTGTTGTCAGGAAAGTTATGGAAGATTACTAGGTTCGGACAGAGGTCTGAATGCTTTCATTCCCTCTTGATTTCAACATGAGATGTTTCCCCAGGAGAAGTTCACTTGAAAACAAAGCCTCTGTGTGTGTGTGTGTGTGTGTGTGTGTGTGTGTGTGTGTGTGTGTGTGTGTGTGTGTGTGTGTGTGTGTGTGTGTGTGTGTGTGTGTGTGTGTGTGAAAATTCTTATGAATTTAATTTTTTACCCTCTGCCATCCTGCTATAAACATCCACCTGCAAACATTTCCATTATTATTCTGGTAATTATTCATCTCGAAATTAGAGTCTAGGGTAGTGTGTAATGATAAAAAAAAAAAAAAAATCTATATGAGCAATTAACATAGTGTGTAATGATAAAAAAAATCTATATGAGCAATTAACATAGTGTGTAATGATAAAAAAATCTATATGAGCGATTAACAGACTTTTGTTTTACTTTAGACAGAATATGGGAAGTCCTAATTATAAAATCAGTCTCTGTAACTATCATTCCTATTGAACATTATAAAATGAAGGCAAAGAAGCATACCTTTGACAGTAAACATGTAATATATATGCCGTAATGCAGAAAGACTCAGAGAACAATGTGATGCCATACACACAACATACTGCTTTTGCATTTTGAGAATGCGTCGAACGTATTGTCATTGGCTATTGATACTGTGACGTGAACAACACTCCAAACCCTCCCACCCCCGGCCACCCTCCCTCCCACTCGCAGTTACCAGACATGTGGGGTGTAGCTGCTGCATCGTAACTATCCGTTGACCACCAATGCTCCGAACAGTGGGTAATGCAGAACTTTCCCTGACTGTACACAGGTCCTCTTTTTCAACACCCACTCCTTAAGCACCATGTCACACATCAATAATATGTGTTGCTGCACACACTGCTCACTCCCTATAACTTTAACATCCCTCACTATCCTCCTATCAGCCCTGCTGACCAGGAAATAGTCCATCTGGCTGCTGTTTCCCCCAGACTCATATGTAATCAACCTACTCTCTCTCTTCCTTAAATGTATGTTGCACACAATCATGTTCATTGCCCCCCCAAACTCAAGTATCCTTTCCCCTTCCTCATTTCTTACGTACCATATGCACATACCCCATGTACTCCTTCATATAACAGCTGCTTCACCTACATGACCATTTAAATCCCCTCCTATACTACAATTTCATCATCTCCCATACCACTTGCTACACATATTAAGTCAACCCAAAATCTATCCTTCTCTACCTCATTCAAGCCCGCTTATGGAGCATATGCTGATAAAATTGCAAACACCATCCACTGAACAAAATTTTCAATACTTTTATCCCATCACCTACTCTTTTCATGAGCTATTTCAACCACTTCTCCCGAACCAACGCCCCCACACCCCCATATCCATCTATCCTACCCTGCCAAACAACTTATAGCAACAATCCCTCCCAGCAATCTTTCTGGCTGATCCACTCCTATACTGGACTTCTTGAACACATCCCACATCCACCCACCTCCTACTCATTACCTCAACCACTTCCCCTGCTCTACCCCTCAAACTCCTCACATTCCATGAAGCTACTCTGATCCCCCCTGGGTGATTTAATGTCCTCGGGTTACTTTGAATTACATTCATTATCCTGGTCATAATCAGTAAAATAAGAATGGGATAAACATGCCACAGGCCCCACCCACTGCACAGTCCCAGGCCCATGCAATGGATCTGGGACTCCTAGCCCACCAGCCTTGACCAGTGGTTGTGGCAGTGGCCTCAGGGCACCCTGCCAGGACAGCTACAGGGACACTCTCCAAGTGAGCTTTGGCACCGTAACTGCCCTGCCATTATACACCCACTGATAGGGCAGCCTCCTGGGGAAATTCTCCCAGTTTTGTGTCCCTCTCTATTGGGCAGAAGCAGCAGCCTGGGAACTGCAATGCCCTGTATCCTCTAGCACAGGTTCGAGCCCCATCTTATCCCTGCCCAATGATCTATGCTGACGGAGCCCTCATCATGCCTCCCCTCAAAAGGCCACTAGGTAGCGGGGGCAAAGTTTTCTGGTCGCATGCCCTTACTGGCATCAACCCCTGTGACACAGTGTGGCACATCGTGTGATATGTAAAGTGCATGTGGTGTAGTGTATGAGATAGTTAGAAGAAGTGTTTGGGAGAGTATGCTGGTCAACTCTCCATGTTAGTGTCACACTGAAAAGGTCAGCAAAGATGGTCAGGTAGCTAGTGAAACAAGAGCTCCAGCTCTCCCTATCACCAGCATTCCCATTCCCCTTAGGAGTACCACCCTGATCAGCTGGTGCTACAGCCTCCTCCTGTCACATAAAGGTCATCATACAGATATACCTACAGAAATAGACTCTAGGTTGCGTGGGATCCTCCAGCTACAATGGAACACCTCCCCAATGATTGGATTGTAGGGTTTCTTGGCTACAGACCCATTACGTCCCACATGGATACTGGTCAGGTACCATTTCACCACCTCCTGCATCCTCTCCTCACTTGTCTTGGCATCACCAATTCTGCAAGTGTAGATAGTAATGCATTGTACACCCTATCAAACTAATAAACAGATTTTACAAAATGAAATAATAAACAGTATATCCCTGTAGTTTGTTACTTTACTACTGGCAGAAACCTAGTGACACAATGGAGGAGCTGGAAAATAAAGTACATTACATTACTGCAGAGCACATCTATACTTCCCACAACCATCACTGCATCATTTCACATTTGTTGCTTCCAGCTTAATGCAGCCTGATTATAATACAGCAAAAGTTCAAGCCATTACTGTAGAAATTATTCAATGCACATATGGCCATCTTCTCATGTGCCTAACCTTTAACGACTGGGAGTCGTTTCGCATTACCCCACACCACTAAAGTTTTCAATGAACATTATTTTAAGAAACTCATTGGAAATGAGTCATCTCTTGGCTTGCACAGTTCTGTAAAGCACAAAGTTGTTGTGTGTGGTGACAAAAATTGTGACTCTATTCCATTAAGCTAAAATTCTGACCTATCATGCACAGTATGAGTTCAGCCAGAAACTTGACTGATTAAAGTCTTTAATGTTTGTCAACTTTTGCTTATTTCTCTGATGTTTGTGACAATTTACTACCAATTGTTATTTCTGTCACTGCTGCATCCCCAGCTCCTGGAGGTCATATGTTGAGATGTCATAAAAGACATTATATATTCTTGTAGTGGAATTTCGTAGATTAGTTATATATATATTATACATGAGTAGCACACACAGGTTTCTGTCAATGATAATTGCTGTCGGAGGACCTTCAGCGGCGTGGCCGAGCAATGTTATGAGTCCATATTATAATTACAAATCATAATAGACAGATAGATAAATAGATAGATGGACGGAGCTCCAGGCAAGCCTGGGAAAGGGACATGATCTTGCAAGTTAACTGAGGAAATGTTGACCATACACAGGAAGCAGCACATCAGGGGATGATGTAGGTAGTGTGTCAGCGAGATAGCATACGAACAAAGCCTAGTGACATACACACATACTCACACACAGGTTTCTAGAACTTTCCAACCACAGTGTAACACACGTGACATGACCCCTGCTACACCAGAATTTAGGAAGCAGAGGGAGAAGGAGACAGGCCATAGAACCAGCAGGTAGTAAGGAGAACGAGCTTAGCAACATGGAAGAGAGAGAGAGAGAGAGAGAGAGAGAGCGAGAGCAAGACAGGGAGGTAGCTAGCGGGACTCTATACTTCACTCTGTGTGAGAGACTTTGTTAATATTTCCAAGACAAATAAAAATAGTCCCATACTATTCTTTACCTCTCCTGTCATTGCATGACAAAAGGGAACCAAGATTATCTATTTACAAGCTACTCACGTATAACAACCGCTCGTTCACAAGTCTAATATATATATAACTAATCTACAAAACTCCACTACAAGAATATATAATGTCTTTTATGACAGAGGTAATGTTGACAGACTGTATGTGTTGTGATAATGTGGTGCATGAGATGAGTGGGTGTGTTGTCGGGTGGGGGTTGCATTGCAATGCAGCCATAGTGGATTGTTTGTAAGTTGCATTTTGCGTTGAATCGTAGCAAGGAATAGTAATGATCACATAACAGTCTGCACAGGATACTCAGTACCTCTGGGTTGGGAAGATTCTGAGGGGTGAACATCTGATATCATTTGTGGATGATGCTATTTGGCTGAAGGCTTTGGATGGCTGTGATGGCTGCATTTATGCATATGCTTGTGACATGCAGTGTTGGGTGGAGAAGGAAGGATGTTGCTGCAAGAATCTGTACAGTGTTGGCCGATTGTTCATTTTATGCTTCCTTGGAAGGGGGTGATGCAACATAGAGTGACAGGGGTGGGTGACAAAGGTGGGATGGATCTTGGGCTAATGTGATAAAGGTCTGAACCTTGTTTGGACTAGCGCAATTCACTGTTGTCCAAATGAACTGTCTGTAGAGGGATTTCAGGGATTCTTTTTGTTGTCCGAAAGTAGTGCTTGTAGGTGCCTTTAGGGTACTGAGCTTGTGAAATGCCTTTGCACTGATGTTTTTGGTATGCTAAGAAAAAATTATGCATATGTCCAAAGTAAGTCTTAGAATTTGGGGTATCTTTCCCATGGGATAGGTTCATTAGAGAGGAAACTTCAGGGTGTTTCTAAGATTCATGTGCGTCTGGAGTAAAGTGGGTAATGGTTGATTTGGTTGGTGAGGAAATCATTCTATTTTGTCTAAGCCAATGTTTTAACTGGACTGCTAACTGTTGAGTTTTGAGTGTTGTGATGCTACAATATTGCTAAGTCATTACCACAGTACTGAAGGGGATTGGCAAGTAATGAAGCAGATGGTTAAGTGAGCGTGATACGACAGACTTGACACCAATGGATAGTAATCTGAATTTAGAAGCCTGGTTTTTGTAAAGTACCTGGGCTTGTCTGCGAGAAGTTTGCCAGCCATTTTTTTTATAATTTTCTTCCATGTTTGTGTCTAAGATCTAATTTACCAGGATGCATCTTGGTGCTGTGTCAGCTCTGTTTATGTCTACTGTTGCTAAAGCAATTCTTAATGGTGGCTGTTTCTTGTTGATGCCATCAATGGTGAGTTAAATTTGGAGTGGTGAGTAGTAGGTGAGCATTTTTATCTATTAAGAATCAGACAGAGGGATGTGGGGGTGATATTCTTCACAATTAACCTTATGATTTTTGGATGATATGCAAAGCAGCAATGTTGGTCTACATGATAAAGGGCTACTGGGAGGTTTTCCTGGCTGGCCATGTGGAGAGAATGGAGACTGAGATATTGACCAGGACAATGTATGTGGGTGACACGAAGGGGGGAAGAGGGAGACTGAGGATAAGATGGAGGGATGGGGTGGAGATATATGAGTAAGGGGAGGGGGGGTATGAGTTGGAGAAAGAGCAGCCTGATGGCAAAGAACAGAATGACATGGAAGGAATTAGTCTGTAGCCTCCCTTTTTTGGTTTATGGTATCTGGCTAAAGATAGAGATAGATAGAGAGCATGGGAAAATTACTTTCTTGCAGCTACAGTACTAGGGATCAGTTATATGTCTAGGAGAATCTTAAAATTTCAAGAAGGGCATATATTGCCATGAGACCAAGGTGCTGTAAGCGGATGCTTGAAATCTGATCATATGTTGTACTTGCTTTGTGTTTCCTTTAATTTTTCTGATTGTTTTTTGTAATGGCTATATTTTGAGGATTCATGTTTTGGTGGCTAAATGATGCATAACAGTTCAAAGGGTTGCCCTTTAGTTCCTTCTTGCTAGGAATAGTTACAGTGCTGTTTAGCAGGGCTGTGTGAGCTGGTGACAGTGAGTCTTCAAATGTGTGGATATTGGTTACTGTTTGCCAGAATTTGTTGCTGTTCATTCGGTGATCAAAAATATACAGAGTTTTTTCCAATTTCCCTGTTTGTGTGTGTTTATTAGTTCACTTAAGATGTTGTTTAAGTTGTGCAAGGTTTCTAGTTCTGCTGGGGGTGGGGGCTGAGTTTTTCAACGTGATTTTGCTTCTGTCTGTTATAAGGTGCTTTATTTTAGGAAAGGAATTATGGTTGAGCTGTTCAGTAAGGTCACAAGGGATATATGATTTGCTGGCTGTTGCGATGATGCAAGAGTTAAATATCTGCTATAAGATAGCAATACAAACCTCTATCACCCCTGTGTGTGTGTGTGTGTGTGTGTGTGTGTGTGTGTGTGTGTGTGTGTGTGTGTGTGTGTGTGTGTGTTCATCCACACACGCAAGCACACACACACATGCGTGCACACACACAGTCACTGAGGAGTGCGTGTCTTTTGACTATGTACAGTCTGGTCAAACCAATGAAGGAGCACACAAGGGACCCTCACTGACTCTTCCATGTTTATTCTTTTAGAAATGACAGGAGAAGAACTAAAGACGAAAGGATTACGACAGAAGAGTTGAGAGAAAGGATGTGACTGGAGCGTATTGGTGTTGTGAAGAGGATGAGTAAACTGAGATGGTTTGGGCACATTGAGAGGATGGAGGATGACAACTGGGTGCGAAAGGAGAGAAGTGTGAACATCTCAGGTGGAGCTGAGGAAAAAAAAAAAAAAAAAAGAGCTGGGATGAGGTCACAGACCTAAGGGAATAAGGACTGAATGAGGAGGTTGCCAGAGATCAAGCTGCGAGGAGAGCTGCCATTAGGTGACCAAGGTAGATGCATGCATGCATTTTGGAGCCTTTATGAATGATAAAATGAAGAAAGATACAGAGTAATATAGAAAAGAGACAGGACAAGAGAAGAGAAGTAACAGGAGGAGGAAAGGACTGAAACAGGAAAGGACAAACAGGAGGAAGAGAAGTGACAAGGGACACACAGTGATAAAGGGAGATAACATACGCACTGCCACCAGCTAAGCTGAGGCAACAAAAGTTAAACATGTTGTCATGTGTATTATAACAACCATTTCTGGATGGCAAGGAGAGAATGTAAGTCATTCTGGTGGTGACAGTAGCTTTCCCTAACTCCAAGCCTATAATTCCTTTTTAAGCCTATCAAATGTCATTATCTAATGTCCCGTTTCACCTCTGATTAGCACGGAATGTCTTTAGAAAGCATTAAGCAAGTTTAGAGTTTGGTCCTATAAGGGGGGAAGTGGGGATCAAAAGAGTATTTCAATACATTAGCTCCTATGCAAATAAATCAATACACAAAAGTGCTTGGGATACTTCATGTTTCCTTTTTCCATATGGATATCAGCATATATATTAGCTCCTATATAAAGTTTTTCAAATGTCTGCCATACATGGAATCTATTATACTGTACAGAGAACCTAAGGTTAGAATTGACGCAATTCGGGGAATGACTGTAAATGGTGAGGCTGGTCACTATCTAACTGTTCTCTCACCTGACAAAGTAGTCTGGATGGCCAAGGAAATCAGCGAACATCTCAAGGAGAGAACGTCGTTCCAAAATGAAAGTGGGGAGAGTGACACGAGTGAGGTCCATGCCCAGACGCAGCTGTGAGATGATATGCATTATGACCGAACGCTGGCCATCCCCTACCTCACCCAGCTCTCCATCCCCGCCTGCTCCATCTTCATCACTCACCTCAGACTCAATCTCTCCACCTGGTGATGCATGAATCAAAATGAGGACACCTTAACTATTTACATATACTGTACACTGCAATACTTAAATAAAGATTCATAACCAACAGAGAAAAAGGTAAAGATAAGCAAGTATATCACAGAAATCAATGATTCACCTGTGTGGGACAAATGATGTTTAGGTGATGATGTTGGTGTCATTGACATGAGAGAGGAAGAGCAGGAGGTAGCAGCTCCTTGGTTCTCTCCACCACCAGCTTCACATACAGTGTTGGCATTAACAGGAAAGAATGCTGATGACTGAGTGCCTGGACTGGCCTGAGGAACCCCGCTAAAGCTGTGGGTACCACCAGGAGTAGGGGAATGGGGAGCAGTGCGGACACGCAGAGATGGAGATGATGATCGTAGTGATGGTGATCCCAGACGGGTACTGCAAATAATGTAACATACTGTACTTAATTTACCTATTTTGATATGCACAACTGCATACTTAATTACTGAAAAGAAATATATACCTTACTGTTTGGAAGAATACAAGTTAGTTGCATCATAGTAACCACAATTTTTCTCAAGCCAGAAAATGAATAAATGTCAACATTAATAACTAGTACAGTATCCTGACCAAAAGGTAATGTATATACTACCTCTCACTGACCTTAAAAGTAATCCACTTGAACAACAAAATAATTCCTCGATACTACACTATATTAATAACACCCTCATAATGGTCACCCTCTGTTTATCTGTCAAAACGTTGAAACCAAAAAAATTAATGAATAAACTAAATATGTATGAATAAACAAGTACTGAACAGTACTCCCTCATTATCAACAAGTTTTCAACAGTTTTGTATACAGATGGATTTTATTTTTCCTAGCTGGGAAACCACAAGTGCAAATACAGGAGTGGAAATTAATTGTTTGAAAGGAGCACATGGAGTTACATGGAGAGACAGCAAGACACATGAGTAAGTAAGGGAGAAATGCAATGTTGATGTGGATGTGCAGTAATGTACTAGAAATACTTGAGCTGCTTTGGCCATGTGGAAATTATGAAGAATGAGACTCTGAGTAGGAAAGTGTATGCGAGTGAAGCAGAAGGGAAGAGGGGTAGAGGGAGACCAAGCAAGAGCTGAAGGGATAGGGCGGAGAGGTATATGTGTGAGGGTGGAGTGAGCTGAAGAGTAGTCTGATGGCAGAGGACAGGGTGACATAGAGTCTGTGGCCAACCCTTCTGGAACTGAGGTGTCTGACTACAGACACACAGTTAGATCAGTGTGAAAATGAAGCATAAGAGCAGTGGAAATGAGACTGCTGAAGCTTCTGAAAATAGTGAATAGGATAAAAAAAAAAAAAAAATCATTCATGAAAGAGGATTCCCAGTTCATGCTGACCTTTGGTCACTTCAGTAATTAATGAATATGGGAGAAGCATTCTTTCTCCAAAAATCCCAGGGATATCAGAAGGAAAGGTTAGAATTATGTTACGAACATTTAATTGAAAGAAGCTCTGCTTGGCTCTTATTTCTGATAATTTGTTGCTGAAATCTGTGCCAAAGCAAGTACGATCATATGTACACTTACCAATCTTGATGCTACACTTTGCTTGCTCTTACACTCACCATAGCACATGTATTATACCTCCAACTCTGGTGGTAGCTGGTCACCTAACTAACTCGAGGGGTACTCAATGGAGTGCATCTCTCCGACAACGTAATTTCCAAACCTCTTCATAATGGGTTAGCATTTCTCAGCATTGATTAGGGTTTTACAAAAAGTGTTTTCCAGATCCAGAGTCTGTAATACAATCAAGATCAGTCCCATAAGTTATTCAACTGTTCCCTGGGACATGGGCTATCTACCTACCAAATTTAATCCTAATCTCTCTTTAGTTTTTGAAAAATCCTGCAAACAGACAAACTAAAAAACAAACAAACAGATAAGAGGTGAAAACATAATCTTCTTGCCAGAGTGAATTAATCCTTACCATTAACCCCTAGGATACGTAATTCGATCAACTGAACTTCCCTGAAAACTGTATATGGAGCCAATTTTTCAGCTCTCACAGAAATAAAAACTTTTATGCCCACAGCTTAGAGCTTGAATTTACACACCTTATGCCACAAACCAAAGCATTTTATATCAACTGGTTTATGAGCTATATCCCATCAAAGTTGAAAAAAGTTACCCTTCCAGGCGGGGCAACTCCAGTTTTCTATGCACTCCCACCCTATCCCAAGCTCATTCCTCCCCTCCCATTATCTTCTTCACCCACTCCCATCACCCCCCTCTCTTCCTCCCCTCCCCCTCTCCCTCTACTCCCCTCCCTCCCTACCCCCACCCGTCAGTATATTCCAGCTCAATTTTTTTTTTTTTTTTTTTTTTTTTTCCCAACAACAGCATGCACAACAATTATGTCACTGTTCCTCACTCACTCCCAACACCCTTCCCCCCCAACACTTCTCCCTTCCCCATCTTCTCTCCCCCCAACCCCTTCCCTCATAGCTGAGTAGCTATCAAAATAAAAAAGAAATTGAGCCAAAGTATGCAAACTCCTTTTCTTGGTGTTATTCACACTCCACCATCCCCTCTCCCCTCATCCCTTTCCCCCCATCCCCTCCCCTCAGAGCTGTCAAATCAAGATGTTGTAAGAATTTCAAGGGGAAAAAAAAGCTAGAGCTATCCCCTCCTCCCCTACCCCCCTTCAGAATTTTCCAGCTCATTTTTTTTCAAACATCAGCATGCAAAATAATTATGTCTCTGTTCCTCACTCACTCCAAACACCCTTCCCCCCCAACACTTCTCCCTACCTTCCCTCCCCCTGTCCCCTTCCCTCACAGTTGTGTAGCTGTCAAAATAAAAAAGAAGTTGAGCCAAAGCATGCAAAATCTTTTTCTTTGTGTTACTCACACACTCCACCATCCCCTCTCCCCTCACCCCTTCCCCTCCCCTCAGAGCTGTCAAATCAAGTAGCTGCAAGAATTTCAAGGGGAAAAACAAGCTAAAGCATGCAAAATAATGATAATGGTGTAAGAGAAAGACAAACACACAAATACACAATTCCCCCTGAAAGAAAAAGTAAAAAACAGGGAAATTCATTAAAAAAACATGAAAAAACACACATTCTATGTTTCGTGCATCGGTGTATGCAATTACACAAACAATAATCTGGTACTGAATGAAAACACGCGACATGAATAGTAACAATGATGTATAATACTCTAGGCAGGGTGGTGGGGGGAGAGGTAAGTGGATGGCATACTACAGGGGATGGGGGGTGGGGGGTGGGGTGGGGAGAGGCCTGAAGGGATGGTATGGGGGTATAGAGGTGGGAGATGGATAAGACAAAGAGGAAAGGGAGAGAGGGAGTACAGGGGTGTGGAGGGTGGGTAGGGGGGATATAACCTTCCCCAGGGAGACAGGGAGGGGAGGGGAAGGGGGAGAACCACGGTGGCATGATAGAGGATGGTGGGGATAGGGGAGGGAGGGAGCAAGAGGCGGTCAGAGGCGAGGGAGAGGGAACAAAGGCATTAGGGTAGAGGAAGGTGGCGAGAGGGCAGTGGGGGAAGCAATCCCCCCCACCATGGGTAGGGGCCCAGATCCTCCCCCCTCCCTACTCAAGACTTAGTTCTCATTGGTTTGCATCAATATCCGTCACAGTCGGGCTGAAGCCTAGTGTCCGCGGTTTTTTACAAAGGCTCCTTTATTGATCACATTCAGTATCTAGCGAAATTCTGGAAAAGGATCGATCGATCCCATTAGCACTTTAGGGGTTAAAGCAAAGCTGAGTTAAAATATGAATATATTATACTTCCTGCATATATCTGTTTTCGAAATACAAAGAACAATGTTTGCACATTTTAATTTTAAAATACAACC
This sequence comes from Coenobita brevimanus, assembly GCF_032717465.1. Classification (NCBI taxonomy): domain Eukaryota; kingdom Metazoa; phylum Arthropoda; class Malacostraca; order Decapoda; family Coenobitidae; genus Coenobita; species Coenobita brevimanus. Next base: position 69,042,957 of record NC_136976.1, read on the forward strand.
AGTATTAAAAACTTTAGCAATGAATGAAGTTTTACCAACATGTACTACACACCTAAGAAGTCATCTAAAGTATCTATGTATCTATAGTGATGAAGCCTGAAGAGTGCAATGAAATTTAATATAAAGTACTTTCATGCTGCTTCCATTCTAAGACTGCAAAAGGGCAACACAGACAAACCAAAGATAAAAGGTCTACTGTACAGAAATCATCACAAACCAATGTACTGTACTCATCAGCATCTTTCACATTAACCTTTTCAATCAGTAATATTTAAGGCATAAAACACAACACTGCAAATATTACTTCCTATACTGTACTGTACAGCAGTTACTTCTGGAATAAAGAACTAATATCCAAAAGGATGGTAAGAAACCATTCATTCATCTGGTGCCATAGCAAGATGAAAGACTGAAAGGTAGGACAACAAGAATGCAAAGGGTTTAACAGGGGAAAGTGCACAGCAATGAGTTAGGTGAATACAGAAGGGGCACTTGAAGACCAGAAGCAGATAAGGAATACGAGATGGGAGTATACTGCAGTGAGGTTGCAGTGGGTGTACATACGATGCGGGAGATGATCGCCGCCGTTGCAGGGGAGGATGCGAGGCCTCTGAGGCAGTGCGGCGGTGGAGGCGTGGGGAGCGGCCAAGGAGCGGGGAGCATCGTGGGGAGGATCGGCCACTCAAGCTCCCCACCCTAGTCAAACCACCACAAAAACCACCACAAGGCAGGGCCAAACCACACCAGGCGGCACCACCACCACCACACCAAACACAGCCCAACACAGGTAGCAAGTATTGGCAGCACGGAGACACAGGGAAGGAGGAGAGAAATTAGGAGAAAAGGAGCCAGGACGATGCACCAGATGAGTCACGACTGCATTTAAGCAAAAAGTTGTCAAACATTAATAACAAGTTGGATGATTATTACACAAAATTTCACAAATAGACTAAAAAAGCTGAATTTACAAAAAAAAAAAAAAAAGAAACAATAGAATTAGGAACACATGTGAAGATTTAAAAGATGCAGGAAGATTTTTTGAAGCCCAAGCAAGTAGCACAATACACACAAGCCATGCAAAAAGTCTTGGCCCTTGATTTAACCACTACATCCCCTTTATATACAAATACTGTCCTGCATTCACAGGCTATCCAATAAAATCAAAATACATAAAGTACAAACATACAGACAAGGTGGTACAATACATGGCTTTCAACCATAAATACAAAGAAGTATTACCACTCGGACAGTATAACTCGTTCCTTTACCAGGAAGGACAAAACATTAACTTGAACAACATTAAGACTACAAAATTCCTATATCCAACCCACAAGCATCAGCCTTACACTGTACATCTCTTCTGACAGTCAACTGAATGGTTATACCTCACAACTATTCCAGTTCTAATAAATTTACATGATCCATTCTCTTAGTATGTGGCAGATACTACAGGTCACTGGAAATGCCAAAGTTCCCATCCAAAACAAGCTGCTGCTGTAGTTGGATAATATCATCATCTACTCTGACCGGGCAGATCTGCAGCACAGAGATAACTGACTTACTCCACCAGGGTATATTGCACATCCAACATATCTGAGATGTGTTGTCTTAGCTTTGTGAATGCTATTCAGTATAATGCTATATGTTGCATACTGTGGGATGCAGTGCTACAAGGTGTACATATGTAGTCTATGCAGTAATCCAACCAGCTTGTACACTGGGGCAGGGTAGTGTCCACAGTGTAATTTAGCTAGATTTACTCTATCTAATCTCTACAATCATGAACATAAGTTTTATACACAACAGACTCTGGTCAATTTAGTGTGATGAAGAAAATATGAGTAAGGGTCCATATTTATTTTTTATCATCAAAGCCCTTCAAAGCTTTACTCATTCGTCATGGTGGTAAGAGGTAGCAACCATCATTCACTCATTTGATGTAGTACTGCCTACTTCTTCCTTCACCTCTAACATTCTTTTTCTGCATCTGCCCTCCTCTTTATATTTCTCCCATTCTTCCTGTCACTTTTTATTACTCTTTTCACTTTCACTTGAGGTGGTTCTGCATCGAGAAGGCTAATGGTTTCCTGTAACCCAAGAAACCATTTAAAACAGTGGTAACCATATAACTATTTACCAGAGTGATGTGAAGGCTACAATGGTGCCCATGCTAATTGGGTGGGGAGATGCAAATGTGGAATCCACCCAGGAACCAAACCTCTACACTCTTCCCCACATCTAGTTGTGACGCACTGTCCACCACAAAGGAACATCAGATCACTGCATGAGACAGACCTGCAGGGGCAGCTGCTTGCTGGCGGGTGATGGGTCTGCCCAGCCAGATAGACCAAGGTTACTCAACAACTTATTAAATACAATTACATATGAGTGTGTTGTCCCAGAAGATTGGCTGAAGTGTATAACTGTAAATGTATACAAGGGAAAGCGTTATGCCCTGTAAAGATGAAATTATTGGGGCATGGTGGTAGGTGGGGGCACTCACCATCCACTCACTCAATGTAGTGTTGTTTTGGGTGTCTGCCCTTCTCTCTCTTACTTCCTTCCTCTTCTGTCTTTCTTCCCTTCATTCTTTGCTCTTCCTTCTGCCTATGGGTGACTTTATACTCTCTCTTCCATCTTTCTTTCCTTCATTCTTTCCTCTTCCTTCCGCCTATAGGTGACTCGACACTTAAAGACATGCCAAATAGTTTCCTGTACACCAAGAAACCATATACTATGCTGGATGGTAACCATATAACCAAATTAAGGCACCTAGTGGTTTAGTGGGTAATTATGGCACTCCAATCGGAATGAGCCTGTGTAGGTTTATATCCAAGGGATGGTTTGGGTTTATTGCTAACAAATGCCACTCAGGGATGAGTGAAGCTGGTCACTCTCATCTTAACTGTCAGGACCAACTTGCCTAGCCCTGGGTTTTAAGTTCCTCATGGGATGACATAGGACTGGATGATGGATGGATAGATGGATGGATGAAACTTTTGGACTGGATCATGAAGGTGATGGAGAGAGTTCCTGAAGGTATGATTAGAGTAAGAGTGAATACTGTATTGATGCGGTGAAGTTTGGGTTCATGCCAGGCAAAGGGATGACTGATGACATATTCAATGTCTGACAGTTTCAGGAGAAATACATAGGAAAGAAAAGGGATCTGTACTTTGTTTTGGTTGATTTGGAGAAGGCCTTAGACAAAGTCCCTAGGAGGGTGGTGAAGTGGGCAATGAGAAAGATCAAGATCAAGGAGTGGCTGGTTAGAGCGGTCATGGCTATGTATGTGGGTGCTCACGCCCAGGTAAGAGTGAATGGAGAATGTATGTGGGTGCACACATCCAGGTAAGAGTGAATGAAGATTTAAGTGATGAGTTTTCCCTGGATGTTGGTGTGCATCAGGGGTTGGTCTTGAGCCCCTTGCTGTTTGTCATGGTGCTTGAAGCCCTCTCACGTGACTTCAGAAATGGACTCCCGTGGGAGATGTTTATATGCCGATGATTTGGTGTTGATTGCAGAGAATGAAAAGGAGGTGGAGGAAAGATTTAGGAAGTGGAGAGATGGTATGGGGCACAAGAGCTTAATAGTAAATGCAGATAAAACAAAGGTGATGGTATCTAGGAGAGATGGTATGGGGCACAAGAGCTTGATAGTAAATGCAGATAAAACAAAGGTGATGGTATCTAGGGTTGGTGGGGCAACTGTCAAAGAAATGGGAGAGTGGCCAGGAGCAGTTTGCCACAAGGGCATGGGAAGTAATTCCATCTTGTGCAGAGTATGTGATAAGTGGGTGCAGAAAAGATGTAGTGGTATTAGAGGTAAACTGCAAGATAATGTTGATTTCATTTGCGCAGTGTGTCGGGAAGAGCATGTGATGACTGTCAGGTACGAAAGGATTGTTCTTGCTTGTGAGTCTTTCGAGTGTGTGGAAGAGTTTTGTCATCTCGGTGACATGTTATGTGCAGGAGGTGGGGCTGGAGTTATGTGGCTATAGTTGGAAGAAGTTCAGGGAGTTGCTGCCTCTCCTGACATTGAGAGGGATCTCCCTTCATGTTAAGCTATTTTTGTAGGGTTAGCCCTGACCTCAAAAAAAGTGTAACCAACTTTTTCAAAAGATTCCATAACTGTGCAACAGACCAGTCAAACCAATTTACTTTTTATTTTCAATTATTTTACATAACATGCAATTACTGTTTAACCCCTTAACCGCAGGGCATCACTTTCGTGACGCTCGGGAGCAAGGGATCATACCGCGGGGCGTCACTTTTGTGATTCTGTGTTATTTTGAATTTCCCCGGGCTCTTAAGTGGTGGCTTGTATCATCTATCAGCACTACCAGTGTCCAGCTATACTCAGTTCTGCTAACGTCACCTGTACTCCCATCCACTGTTGACAATTTAGCCATTTTTCTCCTGTCCCCCCTCCTTACCTCCCCTCCACTACCCTCTCCTCCTGCCTGACCAGCTGCGCTGCGCTATACAAATCCTGGACGGATTTTTCCAATCATTTTATCCATTGAAATGTGCCCTTTGTCCTATTCTCATACAAAATAATATATAAAAGAAAAAGAAAAGGTAATTGATACTGAACCTAACCTAACTACATACCCATGGGTTTATAATTTACCTCTTACATCCTTCACAACTTCACATTTCTTTCTGCTGTCATCTCTACATTTCCACATCTCTTTCCAGAATAACTTCCTAGTTTCTGTGTAATTTGCATTCATTTTTCTTCCTACATCATCATTTACCTCCTCCTTTTTCCTCTTCACTAGTCTCTTTACATGCTTCTTGCTCTCAATATAATCAGTTCTTGTTTCAATTGAACCTCCATCCTTTTAACCACCTTGGCCACTTCTTCCTCTTTTCCTCCATTGATCTCTTAACATCTTCATCCCACCATGCCATACCTTTTTCTTTGTTGTTAATCTTGCCACACCACACACTGCTTTAGCATTCCCAACTAAGCAATCCCTATATGCACTCCACAAGCTGTCTAGATCCATTTCATTCCAATTCACTGCTTCCAATTCCTCCTCTACTTTGGTCCTGTATTCATCTGCCACTTCCTTGATCCCCATCTTCTCGACTTTCAGCCCCCCTCTCTGACTGCTCCTCTCTCTCCTGGTCCACCTCACTCCCCTCAGCTTGATCTTGCACACCACAATCATACAATCTGACAGACCTCCACATCGTCCTCTCACGGCCCTCATATCAGGAACCATTCCCAGCATTGACCTCTCTACGAGCACGTAGTCAATTAGGCTCCTTTCAACACAATCCCCATTCCCTCTATACCATGTATATTTATGTGCATCTATGTGTTTGAAATATGAGTTACAAATACACAACTTCCTTTCTTGACATATACCCTTCAGTTGCTTCCCATTATCATTTTCACCTGGTACTCCATTATAACCTATTAAGCCATCCTCAGGACCAGTGCCTAATCTTCCATTCATATCGCCAATTACTATCACTTTATAGCTCCTGGGCATTTCTCCAACTGCTTCATTCTGCTCATCCCATAATCTGTCTTCCTCTCTCTCACTCTTGTCATCACACAGTGCATATGCTACAATCACTGCCACTTTCACCTTCTCAAACTTGAACTTGATATATATCTATCTCGAGCTAACACATTTGTAATCTCTCATTTCGCTCTGCCACACCTCATTCATCAACAGAACAACACCTTCTTTGCATCTTCCTTGCCCATTCATGCTTGATCTTACATATTTAACACTCTCCCACTCCTCTACTTCACACACCTTTTCATATTTGTTTCACACAATGCCATCATGGCATATCTCGTTATGGCCCTGTATGTGGGCGCTCACATCCAGCTAAGGGTGAATGGAGATTTGAGTGATGAGTTTTCCATGAATGCTGGTGTGCATCAGGGGTCAGTCTTGAGCCCCTTGTTGTTTATCATGGTACTTGGAGCACTCTCACATTACTTCAGAAAGGAACTCCCGTGGTAGATGTTGTATGCTGATGATTTGGTGTTGCTTGCAGAGAATGAAATGGAGGTGGAGGAAAGATTTAGGAAGCTGAGAGATGGTATGGGACACAAAAGCTTAAGAGTAAATGCAGATAAAATACAAGTGATGGTATCTACTGTAGGGCTAGGGGCAGTACTATCAAAGAAGAGGGAGAATGACCATGTGCAATTTGTCACAAGGGTGTGGGAAGCAATTCCACCTTGTGCAGTGTTTGTGATAAGTGGGTGCATCACATAATGTCACTCAAGGATGAGTGAGGCTGGTCACTCTCATCTTAACCCGTGGACTGAGCAATTACCTTTTTTTTTTCCCACCCCGTGGTGAACAAAAAATGAAGAAAAAAAAAAAAGTTTTGTTTTTTAGTTTTTATTGTACACTTGAAGATAAACATCCAGGGCATCATCTAGTGAAAAGAAACAATCTCTCTCTCTCTCTCTCTCTCTCTCTATGCATAGGGCCATGCATAAATTTACGTAAAGGAATAGTTAAAAAATGAATAAATGAACAAAAAAAAATATTTTTGTCTTTGTCTATCACAAACTTGAAGATAAACATCCAGGGCATCACCTGGTGAAAGAAAAAAATCTCTCTCTCTCCGTCTTTGTGTAGCACCATGCGTAGTTTGCGTAGGGGAGTAGTCAGCGGTGATGCACAGGAAGCACAGCCTGAGCTGTGGCTCACAACGCGACGCTACCCAGCCTGAGCTGTGACTTGCAATCCACAGGTTAAATGTCAGGACCAACTTGCCTAGCCCTGGGTTCCTATGCTCCTCTACAGGGCGACATGGGATTGGATGATAGATGGATGGGTGGACAAGAGATGAGGTGGTATCAGAAGATGGACTGTGAGATAATGCTGATTTCATGTGTGCGATGTGTCGGGGAGAGCATGTGGATACTGCCAGGTGTGAAAGGATTGAAGTTGCTGGTGAGTCTCTTGAGTGTGTGGAAGAGTTTTGTTATTTGGGAGATGGCTGGAGCTAGCTCTGTAGCTGGAGTTAGGGAGTGACTGGAAGAAGTTCAAGGAACTCTTGCATCTCCTAACATTGAGAGGGCTCTCCCTCTGTACTAAGAGATCTTTGCATGAGGCATGTGTTAGGAGTGTAATGCTGCATGGTAGTGAGACCTGGGCAGTAAAGGAAGAGAATATTCACGGGCTTAAATGTCCAGAAATGGCAATGATCAGGTGGATGTACAGTGCATCCTTGAGTGCAAGGCCTGCGGGAGCTGGGTTTACATTGGAAGTGTTAAGAGGTAGGATGGGATTGGAGTGTATTGGTGTTGCACTGAGAAGAGGTAGATTGAGATGGTTTGGGCATGTGGAGAGGATGGGGGATAATAAATGGGCACAGATGGTGAGAAGTGTTAATGCTGGGAGTAGGGTAGTGAGAGGTAGTCCAAAAAAGACCTGGGACAAGGTCATATAGTGTGACCTCAGGGTTAAGGGACTGCATAGGGAAGCTGCCAGAGATCAGGATGTACGGAAAGCTGCCATTAGATAACCAAGGCCAACGCATGCAAGCATCTTGGAGCCTTCAAAAATGAAGGTGATAAAAATGATTGGAAGGTAACTGGCATTACAGAATGTACTGAACTCCTGAATACAAAAATGCAAATCTGCCCATTTTGTTGGGGCCCTGGGCAGGTATTGCGTCCTCTGAGGCTCTCCAAAGCGTGTGGCATGATTAAGTGATTTTAGATAGGGGAATCTTGGGGACAGTTAACCTGGCCAAAAAAAACAGTTATATGGTTACCACCCAGCATAGTAAATGGTTTCTTGGGTACAGGAAACCATTTGGCTCACACTCAGTGTAGAGACCATAAGGTATCCCTATACTGAGTGAGTGGATGATGTATGCCCCAACCTACTGTACCTACATATACTGTACACTCAACATCCTGCTATCACGCGTTTAGCTATCGCGGTTATCTGCTATCATGCACACATCAAATGCACAACCATGCATGCTATCACGCACCCCAAGACCGCTATCACGCGTCGAGAGTGAGGCGCCCGGGTTGTGAACGCCGCACCAGATTGGTGTGACTCGTCCGCCTACGCGACAGAGCACCCCCACTGGTGATTGGCTGACACTCCCCAACCACCCCGCCACTTCAGCTGAATATGCATTAGCTCTCTGCCGACGGTGAAAGAGGAATTCCTTACACTTTTTTTTGTGTGTGTGATATAATGGCTGACAGACAGCACAAAAACCACCTACCATCGCGACGATACCACAGGCATTTGGAATTTATTTGGACAGATTCCTGCCGAGGATATGATGGGCAAAACAGTGTGACCAAAACCCAGGCGACTCGACAGAGAATATATCGTATTATGGCACTGAACATTTAGCCTAACACTGAATACTTATTAGTATTTTAGAATAAATATAAATTGTTTTGAAACCCTTATAAAGAGTTAATATTTCCTATATCGAAGAAATTGTGATGTCGATAAAGTAATCACAAGTTTACAACTGAGACGGGGCTCTGACAACAGTGTGAGAAGCATGTCCTTTGCCGAGGATACGAGGAACGTGTGTGATAGTGTCCAAGTTTTGTTCCACTTAAATCTTCCCCAGCCATTCCTGATACGAGCCATTCCTGGATATAAACCTACAATGGCTCAATCTGACTGGAGATCCTTAATTCCCCACTAAACCACCAGGCACCACAATTTGGTTATATGGTTACTGACATAGTGGGATACTTAAACTCTTCTGCTTCCTAAAATTTCTCTCCATTTACCAATACATCAAACTGAGTCACCTTCCCTCCTAATCAAAGCTTTATTATCTACATACTGTACAAACCATGTGTGTGAACATGAGTGAAACTATCAGAATGGTTAGTCATCATACAGCCATTACTTATGCATGCATGTTTCCACACAACAAGGTCCTTTGCACATACATGGAATTGTGCTGAACCTAAGATATGCCTAATATGCTGAAGGAGGGCTACAAGTCCAAGAGAAGCCATGAGAGGATTTGGGGACACTAAAGGATGGTTGAAAACTGTGGGGCATGACATACCTGACAGTGGTGACAGGTGGAGAGGGCTGGTGGTAGGGGGCAGTCATGTGTTGAGTTCTTAACACCCCTAAGCACTGGTCCAGGCAAAGAATTGTTGCCTGGCTGGTGGCTTTCAAAAGAAGTAGGTTGGGCTCAGTGCACCTCATGCCAGGACCTGTAGGCAATTGGTTATATGTATCAATCACTAGGACTATGTCTACAACACTTAATAAATTACATAATTTTAATGTTGACAGATAACACCGGACAAAGCTGCAACTTGATCCATGCTGAGCTGCGGACCTGAAACGAGGCACAATAAAGGTCTGCACGGACCAAGCTGCAAGCTTCACCCGAGAAGTTCAGTGTGAGGAGGTACTTATGGGCCACAAGTAAAAACTGCCACAAACATTCTGAAACTTCAAGAGCTGCAGACTTCAAACGAGGCACAATAAAGGTCTGCAAAGGTCTGCATGGGCCAAGTTTCATGCTTCATACAAGAAGTTCAGTGTGAAGAGGCCACAAGTAAAAACTGTCAGAAACATTCTGAAACTTCAATCATTTCTTTCTGTTGTATTTAGAAATACGAGATGATAATTGTCTTTTTGGGATGTTATTCTGCTGTATATTCAGCAAAAATTTTACACAGGTTTCTAAATATCTAATCAATATTTTAAAAATAAGTGAACGTTCTTACACATTCATTAAAAATTTGTATTTCAGTCATTTTCGATTATTGAGTGTTGATACTGGTGTCATTCTGTAGCACAAACCATGTACTTTAATGGATATGAATGGAAGGACAAGAAAAGTATCACTGTTATCATTGTAATCCATCCTGAACTTGGTAACCGTTACACTGCGTACAAAAGGCAGCAGCGTAAAAGGTACAAGCCATACAAAGCGAAAGGGCAATACAGTAAGCTCTGCAGTAGACAGGAGACAGCATGTTTATGGTACCACAATTATCATAATTTTTATTCTTTTATCAATTGTCCACTTTTTTTATTTTTTTGTCATTTATCAATTGTTCACTTTTTTTTTTTTTTTTTTTTTTTTTTTATCGTCCATTTTCTTTTTAAATCATTAGTAAAGTTATAATAAAACAGCCAGTAACATTGCATGGTTTTCAGTAAAATATCCATCCATCCATCATCCAATCCCATGTTGCCCACTGAGGAGCGTAGAAGCTCGAGGCTAGGCACGCTGGTCCTGACATTTGAGATAGGAGTGACCAGTCTCACTCATCCCTGAATGGCATTATGTGAGCAATAAACCCCACCCACCCCTTGGATAGAAACATGCACCAGCTCAATACAATTGGAGCGCCTTAGTTGCTCATTAACCCACCAGGCGCCATAATTTGGTTATATGGTTACCACCCAGCATAACAAATGGTTTCCTGGTGTAAAGATAACCATTTGGCTTGTCACTCAGTGTAGTCACCCAAATGCAGAAAGAAGAGGAAATAATGAAAGAAAGAAAGACAGATGAGGGAGTGTAAAGTCACCCACAGGCAGAAGAAGAGGAAAGAATGAAAGAAAGAAGAGGAAGGAAGGAAGAGAGGAAAGGGCAGACACCCAAAGCAGCACTACATTGAGTGAGTGGATGGTGGGGCCTCCACCTACCACAAATAAAACATCTATTATCTATAATAATCTGTACGGGTGAACTGCGAGCCAAGACACCCATCCTGCACTGTTCACATTCCATGCGCTGAGATATTTGCCCTGTCTCACATACTGCGAGGCCCCAGACTCACCCCCCATCCCCCGGTGAGGTGGCCATAATCACTTACAGGTTTGTTTTTCAAAAGCCATTCAACCTTACTGAAACTGATCTTTGCGGCAACTATCCACACGGGGTAAAATGTTAAGACTTTGAGGAATGTGCTCGTACCTTAACCTGATTTGGCATGCCCTGGATATGGGACCTGTCTTGCACCATACACTTTATGTGCTGTACGATTTAAACTGATTATAAAACAATGTCTCAGAGGTAAACTACCTTACACAGAACTGGCCTTGCAGGAGTTGATTATACAATCAAGAACTACTAAAAATTAAAAGGTGAAGCTCAAAAATCAGAAAAAATCTTATCTCAATTTCAACATGAATGGAGGTAGGGTAAGGGTGAGGGTGAGGAGTATCAAGTACCAAAGGCAGGCATGTCCTCAATGGCAGTAGCAAGGGCCGAGTGATGTCTGCGAGCTTCATCCAAGACTTCTGCCACCTGGGTAAATGCATCCAGCACAGCTAACCCCATAGGAGGTCCTGTGCCTGCCCCTAACCCTTGACCACTGCCCCCAGAGCCACCACCACCAGTGCCTGTTGTCCGGTGCTCCCGTGGGGCCAGAGGTGGATGATTCTGTCATATTAAAAGGCAGACTTATAATTCATACTGAACCAGACTAACTTTCAAACTTGCACAGTCTTTTTAAATATAACTAATGTATATGAATATCTAATAATGATGCTCTAACTCTGAATGTAACATAACTAGCTTTATCACTATTAATGGATTTCAAATGGCTCATTTTGAAAACTGTGAAAATAATGTAGCTAGGTCACATTGCCTACAGGCACTGCCAAGATAAAATGATAAGGCATGAATTGCATTGTATCATTTAAAAGGGCTCCAACATACTTTCATGCATCAACCTTGGTCCTCATAACAATACCAATATATTCAAGTCCCATCCTTCCTCTCAACTAGTCAGTCACAATCCTAGTCCCCCAGGCTTCCCATTCAATGTTGCACTACACATCCATCTACTTATTGCAATTTTTGTATGTTTGTGACTATGAATATCCTCTTCCTTTACTGCCCAGGCCTCACTACCATACAGCTCAATGCACTCCTAACACATGCTGCATATAAATATCCTTTAGCATGGAGGGAGTGCCCTCTCAATTTTAGGAGGGGCAACAGCTCCCTGAACTTCTTCCCACCACTCCTGACCCTAGCCACAGGGATAGATACATTCCCACCTCCAGCATATAACATGTCCCCCAAATAACAAAACTCCTCCACAAACTCACGAGACTCTCCAGCAAGATCAATCCTTTCATGCCAGACAATTTCTATATGCTCTCCCCGACACACCGCACATATGAAATTACCATTATTTCGCAGACTACCTCCAAAGCCACTAATACATTGTGTGATAATGTCATAACAAGGGGCACTCAGAATGTAACACCCATGCCCATCAAATGGTCTAATTACCGAACATTTATACACTGTGATCTTAAAGTACGACCAACTGGTTTCAAAATCAATGTCCTTCATTCACGCTTCCTACTTAATCCTTCCACCAAATTTTGTCCAAATCAAATCAAAACTGTTTCAGCTAACCTTGCCTTGTAACCTTGACCTTTCCCTGAGAGTCTGTGACCTTGAACTTTAACTGACTGTTCTCAAAATCAAAGCCCATTATCCTTGTCTTAACCTGAACCCTTCCACAAAGTTTGACCTAAACTGGAACAAGCTGTTTAAGTTGTCCTTGCCTTGTGACCTTGACCTTTAACCTATTGTTCTCAAAAACAATATGCAGCTCCTTGACTGATTCACAACCCTTCCATCATGTTTGGTTCAAATTAGATCAAAATTGTTTTAGTTGCCTGTTGACACGCAAACTAAAATGAGGCTCTGGAACTGACAATGCATCCAGCTGGCTAGATGAATCTTGTACAGAGTAGTGTATGATAAAGAGTTTGGCACTATTTTTTTTATTTATTTATTTGTTTTCAGTGATGTGATAGTTGTTGGACTGACTTTATGGGATACTGCATATACTGTGAAGTGCATAAGTGAGGATGTTATTAACTATCATATGGAGTCCTGAATCAAGGGGGGTTGAATGGTGAGTGAATAAGTGTGGCCATATAAACTGGGCAGTTGACAGTTTTTCAATCAGGTTTTTTCTTGCTCTCTGAACCCTACCCCACCTCATTATTAGGTGAGAAAAGAGATTGTGAAGATAACAATGATGATATGAATCTGATGCAGTCATCAATCTACACAAGTGGAAATCTTGAATTCACACACCTCTCCTCACAAAGAAGATACTGGGTAGGTCCCCTCTACAACACACATTAAATAGGTAGTACAGCTTCTCCCTCATCATTAAAGTCCAGAAATTATAATATCAACTTGCAAATTATACAAAACATGAAAATACAGACATGAGCTATGGCACGGGTGTGCATTTCAGCCACAACTCTAAGGCGGTTGAGCCACATCTGTCGATCTCTGGTATCGGTAGCACGCAGCTTGTAGGATTCTCCTGCCGCTGGGGACACGGTGAATGTGTATGAGTCTTCATCACTTGGTGAGATGACTGCACCCGCCAACTGGATGCATCCACGTGCTCGTTCATGTTTGTCACTCTCACTCTGACCATCAAGTTGGAAATCTCACTTATTATGCACAACGGCAAAATGAACTGTACTTTTCTAATAAACAGATGATATTTCATTATCTGAATCTGTGTTTGGCTACCTAACCTACAATCATAGTTATACAGCAAATGGAGAGGTTTAAAAATCAAACACTAACTGGAAAGGTGTAAACTTAATTATTTTGAACAGATGACATATCACTTATACTGTGAAGAAACTTTCCATAATAATATAACAACAAGTCTAGCACATTACAATACTTTTCTATACTCACTGGTTCAAATGTGTTTAACTTTCATCAGAAAGACCTTGCCAATTCATATTCTTCCAGTTTATTTTATGTATTTTTCCTACTTTAGGTTAGGTTAGGTTTGATTAAATTATTAGGTACAGTTAAACCCGGTTAGGTTAGGTTTAGTTAAACACTTAGGACAGTCCCTTCCACCATTATGCTGAGGAATCAAAGTACAAGAGCTGTCACAACCATACAGCTATTAACAACGGGGAAACAGATTTAACATGCAACATTTATTTATGGGTAATGCATTACAGTATCAGTGGTTCATGGGCTAAGCAATTACTGGTAAATGTCATTTCAGGAAGGAATAAAAAATGAGCGAATTTCAAGAATTAGCAAGGGGGCTTGGAACGTAACCCTTGCTAATTTGGGGGGGTGGTTACTGTAATGTGATATACAGTACTAAACCTGAATCTGAAAAATATAGAAACTAGTGAACATATACAAGTGTAATGAAACAGTTCGCTTACAAGTCACAGATAACTCTTCCTGGACTGCCGAGATGATTCCGGACACCTGCTGAACAATCAAAGACTTTTGTAAATGGGACTATTTTTCAAAACTGCCGAAATATCGCATCTACCGAATAATCGGCTGCCAAATAATAGGACTTTTACTGTATACATATCTATCTATCTATCTATATATATATATATATATATATATATATACAGTACATAAATATATATATATATATATACACAGTACTTGAAATGTATTAGGCACCTATGTCAAGGTGCCGCAAACTTCTGGCGAAAAAAGAATGGTGCTTTATTGGGTGAAGAAATTTAGACAGAAGTTTTGGGCACTAACACGACGTCACGGCAGCCCAAGGCAATACTGCGCAGTGGTTGGCTGGCACCTCAGTTGCCTGCGGGCTGCGCGAGAGAAGGGAACCCAGCGGCTCCTCCCTCTCTTATTGCACCATTCTTGACCTAGTGAACCGCAGCGTTTTGGCTTTTGGGACTTTAATATGGCCCCTAACCTGGGAATAGTCAAGTGATATAATATCACAGATAATTGCTCTAAAGGAGGCAGGCCACCCCATAAAGGAAATTCGTGATTTGGTTGGTGTGGCACGGTCGACAGTGCGGAAGTGGTGTGCCCATTACAGAATGGAAAACAATGGCGACATTCCTACAAAGAAACCACGGTCTGGTAGGCCCAGGAAAACTTCCCCGAGGTCTGTTAATGTGCTCAAACGTGCAGTGGAGGCTAATCCTCGTGTGACTGCAAGGAGGCTTAAGGAGAGCAACCGGGAAGTGTTTGGTGAGGTCTCAGTGTGCACTGTTTCTTGAAGAATCCATGAACTTGGTTACACCAGCCACAGGCCTGTGCGAAAGCCTCTTCTTATATGTAACCAGAAACTTCATAGGCTTGCCTTTACTAACAAGTACCTTACCTGGCGTGAGGAGCAGTGGTTGTCTGTGTTGTGGTCTGATGAGGCAACGTTTACCATTACCTGTAATCAAGGAGCGTGAGTATACCGGCGCAGAGGTAGTGACCCGCTTGACCCCCATTACATGGAAAGCACAGTTAACCCCTTCGCACCTGTGATGTATGTGTTTATGTTCACAAAGTGCTGGGTAATGCCGCCCATCACGTAGCCTTTTACATTCCATAACATCTGTACGTATTGAGGCGTGGTTTATTGACCTATATGCATTCTCTGAGACTGGTATACCTCACTGGGAAAGAAAAGTAAGCTCCACCCACCAACCAATGACTGCTGAGATAAATGATGTCATCTGAAACGTCACTGCTCACCACAGAGTTTTATTGGCTCCTACTTTGTACTTGGCTCTCAATCTGTGTTTGGCACTCGAGGGGGGCAGGATTACGTTGATAGTTGTATTTGTGCACTGCCATATTGGGAATTTATTGTGATTTTTTTCTGTGATTGTTTTCATGAATACACAGTCATGTCAGACAGTAGTGACGAATATTCTGATGCATCGTATGTGCCAGGGGAGTCCAGTGAGGATGATAGTACTGACAGCGAGTTATCACTAAGTGATAATGACCCAATTGAGGAGAGTGGGCGGAGGTTTCTGGTGGACATTTTTGAAGACCAATGGCCAGATGCCATTCCTGCCTTCAGTGACCGTGCTGCCCAGGATATGATGCCCCCTAGTTTTGCTTCCCCTGGGGCTGCTTTTAGTCATTTTCTTGATGACGAAGTGGTCAAAATTGTGTTCATGGGTGAATGCGAGGGCTGATGTATACTGGGCTGTGAAGCCTAGTAAAGGTAAAGTACATGGCCTAAAATGGAGACCAGTTACAACTGATGAAATGCATGTGTACAGTAAGATGTGTGTATGTAATGAATATATATGTCATAAATATTGTATTTATAAAGAAAGAGAACATATGACACTTTACTGAAGACAAAATAAGTATTTTCTGTTAAGTATTATTTATGCACGTTTATGATTGGGGGGATGGGATGGGCGGGCTACGTGATGCCCTGCAGCATGGGTGTGAAGGGGTTAAACACCCTGATTCACTTATGGTATGGGGTTGTTTTTCTGGTAACAGGTTGGGAAAGCTTGTTGTGCTTCCCAGGAACCGCAAAGTGAATCAGGACGTTTACCTGGAGCTGCTTTGTGATCATCTACCTAAGTCCTTCAAGCTGACAGGTGCACGAGTGTTTCAGCAGGATGGTGCACCTGCTCATACCACCAAATCTGTCACCAACTGGCTTCGTGACTGCAAGGTATCCTTCATGAAACACTGGCCAGGCAATAGCCCAGACCTCAACCCAATAGAGAACCTCTGGCACTTTGTAAAAAAAGGATCTCCATGGGAAGGACATAAGCTCTCTGCCTAAGCTGCAAGCAGCCATTTGTGAGTCCTGGGCAAATATATCACCCCAGTACCTGAGGAACCTGGCCCTTTCATTTCCATGACGTCTCAGGTCCGTGATGAGGTGTAAAGGATATCCTACCAAGCATTAAAGGTAATTATAATGCATTATTTACATGTTGTTTCCATATGTGAGATTTTTTTTTTTTTTTTTTTTGGGGGGGGGGGGCCCCAGGTGCCTAATACTTTTGTTGAGTACTGTATGTATGTATGTATGTATGTATTATATATATATATATATATATATATATATATATATACAGTCATCACTCTAATATCCGGACGCCCAATATCCGAATATCCCCACTAACCAGACATAATAATCCCGGGATCCAATATTCCCAAAATGGTCCGGGGGGGGGGGGATCCCCGCCCGCAATTTGAACTTGCCACGCACGGCGCGGGAGAGCATTGTTATGGCATGTCATTCCTCCGACGTCCGATAGAGCACCGCTGCATCCTCCCCGCTTTCCGCCTGTCTCTCGCCACAAATGCACGCTCGTCGTTATGGCTGCCCACGTGATCACTTTTGTGGTGGTGCCTTACCTGCTGCAGGCACTCCTGCTGCTCTCGGGCCTCCTCTTAGTGTGTGATGATGGAGCATTAGTTAGACAAGAGTGCGCACTGTGAAGAGAACGGACTTCTGTGTGCGACTGACCAAGTTCAGTGCAAGACTTCATGAACAGTGTACTGGAAGTCCATCCATCCATCCATTGCCAGACGCCATGTATCCCAAACGGGGTGGCCAAGGGCTTGGAGTCAATTGTTTTACAGGGAGGGGCACTAATCCTCCACCAACCCCACTTGACACGTAGGGATGCCAACAGCATCTGGTGTTCCCAGACGGTCACCCATCCAAGTACTAACCAGACCCAACGTTGCTTAACTTCGCTGATCGGACGGGAAGCGGTGTACTCAACGTGGTATGGCCGTTGGCTGGAAGTGCTTCAGGAAATCCTTCTTACTGTTAGAGTCCGAGAGGAGGCGGTTATTCATCGAGGTGGCCATGGACTTGCTGTAAGTAGGCATAATGTTTCATACTGTACTTTTTTCCATACTATACTTATATCATTTCACTCTATAATGTCCTTTATTGGTGTGAATAGAGTATTAGGAGCTATGCATGTGCAGTAGGAAGGTGTTTTTCTGAGTTAGGCTAGGTTAGGGTCCATAAGTACCAGTCCAGGAGCCAGATCCAGAATGTTTAATATTGTATGAACCTACTTCTAAACCCTCTTTTTATGCTTCTTTTGCATTTATTTCAGTCATTTATGTGCCCTATTGGTGTGATTTGGGTCTTAAATAGGTGCTATGCATGTCCAGAGGGAGTTGTATAGGTGTTTCTCTGAGTTAGGGTCCATATGTACAAGTCCATAAGCTGGGGCCCAATATCCGGACAGGACCACTATCCGGACCTGCCTATGGCTCTATTACGTCTGTTATTGGAGAGATTACTGTATATATATTATATATATATATATATATATATATATATATATATTTATATATATATATAGATAGATAGATAGATAGATATAGATATAGATAGATATATAGATATACAGTATATAATATATATATATATATATATATATATATATATACTGTACATATATATATATATATATATATATATATATATATATGAAAGTTAAAATAAATGAGAGAAGCTGACATTCAACATCCAAACCTTTGATTCCAACTCGAAGAAAATTATTCATGACAAGAGGGGTTCAAGCAGTCATGTCAGATGGATGAAGTAGACTCTCAGAAAACCACCTAACACACAGTATGCCACTGTGTAATGCTCATTCACACAAGTCAGTCTTACACTTTTGGTAAAACATGTTCTGCATGCTCAAACTTATGGTAATCTGACTAAAATTAATTTACAATACGTGCTTCTGAGATTGTGTTTGTACATGCGCATATTATAAAAAACTATTATCAAAACTACAAGACCACAAGATAGCTGAAGCAATGCAGTCAAAGGTGATGCATTTTTCTGGGTGGCTGTACTGTCCATCAGAAAATGTCAGGCAAAGGAGTAGACTGTAGCACCAGTCGAGCAGGGCAGTACTCCCAAGGTGGATGGAAAGCTGATGACAAGGAGAGCTGGAGCTCCCGCTTCATCGGCCCTCAGGACTAGTTCCTGACCATCTCCCTTTGCTGAACTTTTTCAGTGTATCAGTAACACAGAGAGTAGACCAGCTTGCTCTCCAATACAAGTTTCTCTAACCGTCAACACCAATCTACATGCACAGTACACACTACACTTCCTTTTCAAAAAAAAAAAATCACACCAAAACCTTGCCTCGGAGTCCCCGGGGGAGGGGGAGGACCATAAATGCCCCCACCATCTGCCCCTCTCCTGGTGACGACTCTATGAGCTGCCTGGAACCACTGACTCAATTCTTCTTCATTTCTGCAACATTCACGGTCTTTCTCTAACTTTCTGTTGAACACCACCTCTCCTCCTCTACACTTCACCTTCTCTTCCTCACCGAGACTCGATTGTCTGAGGCAACTGACAGCAAACCCTATTCTATTTCCTCCTACTTTCTCTATACTCATTTCAAAGCCAAAGGTGACTGATGTGTATATGTACGCAACGACCTATCTTGCTCTCGTGTTCCTGAACTTGATTCTTCTTTTCTACTCTCTGGCTTCGGCTCTCCTGCCATTCTCTGACTAAATATATCTGCACTGTTTACATATCTCCTAATTCCACTGACTATCAAAAATTCTTCGACTATCTTACTTCTACGATGGAACACATTTTATCCATTTCTCCTTTCTCTGAAATCTCTCCTTCCTCTGAAATCTCCATTCTAGGAGATTTCAATGTTCACCACCATCTTTGGCTCTCCTCTCCTTTCACTGATCCACCTGGTGAACATGCTTACATCTATTCTATCCTTAATGACATAGAGCAGCTTGTACAGCACCCTACCAGTATCCCTGACCGCCTTGGAGAGAGCTCCAACATACTTGACCTCTTCCTTACAACTAATCCTTCTGCTTACACTGTTAATCTTTTCTCTCCGCTGAGCTCCTCCGATCATAACCTTATTACCTTAACCTGTCCTATCGCTCTGGTACAGCCTGTGGACCCTCCAAAGAAACATCGTCTGTGGCACTTTGGAGCTGTGGATTGGGAGGCCCTCAGGCTATACTTCTTTGATTTTTCCATGGAATGATTATTGCTTCCATGGCCGGGACCCCTCTGAGGTGCCTTGTGCATTATGAAGGTTATTCTCTCGGGCATGGAAGCATACATTCCTTTCTCATATCCTATGACTAATGCGAGAGCGCCTTGGATTAATCACGTTTGTTCTAATGCTGTCCACAACAAAGAGATGGCCTATACAATGTACCGATGCCAACCGACTCCTGAATCACATCTTTTTTATGTTTCTCCACAGAATCGTGCTAAGAGTGTTCTTCACTCTGCTAAAAATAATTTCATCCGTACTAAATGCTCTCAACACGCAACTCGAATTCTTCCCGCTCCTTCTGGCACCTTGCCAAAAACCTTTCTAACAACTTTACCTCATCATCCTTCCCTCCTCTTTTCCACTCTGATGGCTCTGTAGCTATTTCTTCTTCTGATAAAGCACATCTATGCTCAGACTTTCTCCTCCAATTCCACCTTAGACGATTCTGGTGCTGTTCCTCCATCACTTCCCCCCTCAGACTTCCTCATGCCTGACATTAAAATTTCTTCAGCTGATGTATTTTCTGCCATCACTGGCCTCAGTACTAACAAGGCATATGGGACTGATAAAGTCCCTTCTGCTGTCCTCAAGAACTGTGCTTCTGTGCTTACACCCTGCCTAGGTAAACTCTTTCACCTTTGTCTTTCAACCTGTACTTTTCCTTCTTGCTGGAAGTTTGCTCTCATTCAGCCAGTACCAAAGAAGGGTGACCATTCCCAACCCTCTAACTATCATCCAATTGCTTTAACATCCTGTATCTCAAAAGTTTTTTAGTCTATTCTTAACAGAAAAATATTAAAGCATTTCTCCTATCACAACCTTCTTTCTGATCATCAGTATGGGTTCCATCAGGGATGCTCCACTGGCGATCTTCTCACCTACCTTTCAGACTCCTGGTCATCCTCTTTTCAGGACTTTGGCAAAAGCTTTGCCATTGCACTTGACATCTCAAAGGCTTTCAATTGAGTCTGGCATAAATCTTTAATTTCCAAACTGCCCTCTTATGGTTTCTATCCTTTCATCTGTGCCTTCATCTATAGCTTCCTTTCTGGTTGTTCTTCTCCTAGATCTATCAGCAGTGGTGTTCCTCAGGGCTCTGTCCTATCACCAACTCTCTTTCTTTTATTCATCAATGATCTTCTAAGCTGTACATCTAACCCTATCCACTCGTACGCTGATGATTCCACCCTTCACCTTTCCATTCAGTTTCCCCAACATCCATCTCAGCAGTTACTTCGACAAACAAGGGATGAGGCTATGGCATACCTAATGTCTGACTTGGCTCATATCTCTGACAGGCGTAAAAATAATCTTGTTGTTTTTCATGCATAAAAGCCTCAGTTTTTACACCAATCAACCAGTCATAATCTTCCACAGGAGTACCCACTAATGTTTAATGATATCCAGCTCAATCCTGCATCATCCTTGAACATGCTTGGGATTTCATTCACTCGGGACTTATCTTGGAAAGATCATATTGCATCTCTAGTAAAATCTGCTTCCATGAGATTAGGTGTGCTAAGCGACTCCGTACCTTCTTCACCCCTGCACAGTTGTTGACTTTATACACAGGTTTTATTCGCCCCTGTTTAGAGTACAACTCTCATGTGTGGGGAGGCTCCCCACATACAGCTCTTCTCAATGGGGTGGAGTCAAAGGCTTTTCGTCTCATCAACTCTCCTCCTCTTACCAGCTCCCTTCAAGCTCTGTCTCTTCGCCACATTATTGCCTCTTTATCTCTTTTTCTATCGCTACTTCAATGCTCACTGCTCCTCTGAACTGTCTGCTTGCATCCCTCCACCTCCACAATGGGTGCGTAGCACCCATCTAGCAACAAACACTCATCCCTTTTCTGTCCAACTTTCTAATGCAAGAGTTAACCGTTACTCCCGGTCCTTCATTTATGCAACAGGTCAACTCTGGAACTGTCTCCCTCTGTCTGTATTTGCTACTTCCTATGATCTCCAGTCTTTCAAACGCAGTGTGTCCAAGCGTCTCGAAATGAATGGATCTTGATCTTGGCTTTCTTCTGTATCGTTTTTGTTTTTTTCTTGGAAGGAATTGTTCTTGCAGGCTCAGCCTTTGGTTCCTTCTTCCTCACATAAAAAAAAAAATAATATATATCATTTGAGTCAGGCTGAAAGTTAATACTGTGTATTATTTGAGTCTGGCTGAAAATTAATACTGCGCATCATCTGAGTCAGGCTGAAAATTAATACAGTAATCCCTGTAATATCCAGATGCCCAATAACCGGACACCCCAATATCCGGACATTTTGGGCTCAGGTCTTTGGGGGGGGGGGATCTTTCCCCCCTTCCCCAACCATGTTGTGAACTTGGCGCGTGGCACCAACCAGCTGTGTTTTCGCGCGCAGTACATCGGCCCCCTGCTTCCTCCCCTCCCCAGTTACCGCCTAACTACCGTCCTGGCTAAATGCTCGTCACAATAGCTGCTGCAAGTGTGGTTTTTGTGAATAAACAGTGAATAAACTGCAATACCTCGCCACCAGGCCATATGGGAATTTAGAGTGTTGTGCAGTGTTACGAAATTAGAATTCAGAGTGAAAAGGATTAAGTGCAGAGTGCAAACTGGCAGTTGCAACTGGTGTGGTGCAAGTAAGAACAGAATGTGCAGTGTTAAACAATTACAATTCACAGTGCAAAGGATTAAGTGCAGCACAACACTGGATTACTGTACGTGCTTCAAGAGCATTTTCACCACTGCCAGAGCCTTAGAGGAGGCAGGTTAATCATCGTAACGGCCACAGACGTGTTGTAAGTACCCTGTACACTGCTAAATATTTTCCATACTCACTTCTAATTCCTCCTTCTCTGGTCACTTTTCATTTATTTCATGCTTTCTGTCCCTTATTTGTGTGAACAGGGTCTTAAATAGGTGCTATGCATGTCCAGTAGGGAGTTATGTAGGTGGTTTTCTGAGTTAGGCTGGGTTAGGGTCCATAAGTATCTGTCCAGGAGGCATTTTCCCAGTATCCGTACAAATTCAATTTCCAGACATGCCTTTGGCTCTATTACATCGGATACTGGAGGGATTACTGTACTGTGTATCATTTGAGTCAGGCTGAAAATAAATACTGTGTATCATTTGAGTCAGGCTGAAAATTAATATTGTGTATCATCTGAGTCAGGCTGAAAATTAATAATGTGTATCATTTGAGTCAGGCTGAAAATTAATACTGTGTATCATCTGAGTCAGGCTGAAAATTAATACTGTGTATCATTTGAGTCAGGCAGAAAATTAATACAGTACTGTGTATCATTTGAGTTGGGCTGAAAATTGATACTGTGTATCATTCGAGTCTGGCTGAAAAATAATACTGCATATCATTTGAGTCTGGCTGAAAATTAATAATGTGTATCATTTGAGTCTGGCTGAAAATTAATAATGTGTATCATTTGAGTCAGGCTGAAAATTAATACTGTGTACCATTTGATTCGGGCTGAAAATTAATAGTGTGTATCATTTGGGTCAGGCTGAAAATTTATTGTATAATTTGAGTCAGGTTGAAAAATAATAATGTGTATCATCTGAGTAAGGCTGAAAATTAATACTGTGTATCATTTGAGTTGGGCTGAAAATTAATATTGTGTATCATTTGAGTCAGGCCAGTATAATCAATGCTTAATTTCAATCAAGATGCTCTTTGCAGAATATAAGAAAATCATCTGATGACACATATGCCAAAAAAGTTGCAACACCTCTAACACCCCTACTCAAGTTGTATTTCTGATGCACTGCCCCCTATAATTTTGACTTAGAACAGTCATCCTGATTGTACTGGGCTACACACTGACTTAATACTGCTTACCAATACCTCAAAAATAAAAATGTCAGTTCTTGGCAGGAATGGATTTTTTTTTTTTTTTTTTTTTTTTTACAAGCCACTGTGTTTGTTTGTTTTGGGGTGATTTCTAGGATTTTATGGGCTTTTTGAGGTTTTTATTATTCCTCATATTTCTCATATTTTTAAGTAAAATTAGTTAAAATAAGCAATTACAAGGTAATTTAAAACTATACAAAAGGTTTGGAGTGTTATCTGGAGAACAGATACTTGTTTTAGACATGTTGATACAGGTTGGTCCAGTTGGACCAAGCCTTTGATAACTTGTACTGTACATTTTTAATGCAGGAAATGGACAGGTGAGGCTTGACTACTGTTGACTCAGTACTCAGTGTCTCGGTCTCAGTTTTTCCTTGGTAGTGAGAGGACCATAGCAACAAAATGCCTGCTGGTGGTGGGAGAAAGATGGCAACTGAGTGGGATGAAGTTAATGTATTAGTAAATAATAAACAGAAAGCAGCCTGCAAATACTGCAACCAAATAATAAGTGCTAAAACAGAAAGAGTTAGAACCCACATCCAGAAGTGTCCCATGAGGAAAGCTCATTATTGGGAAAAGGCAGGTAAGCATGGTGTTTAGAAATATTAAATAACTACAATACTGTATCTGATGCAACATTAATATGATTTTAGGAAAATTTCTGTATTGTCTGCATGGACAACTCTGACTGAAGAAAGAGGAAGTGTATGTATGTTCCCAGGGTCCTATGTTCCCCACTTTAACATTCTAACTACCCTAACCTAACGTTGTCTTACCTTACCTTACCTTACCTAACTTGGCCTAACCTTATGAACATAGGACTACATTTTATGCAAAAATTAAGTTTAAGAAACAAAATTTAAAAAAAAAAAGTTTTTTTTTAAGTGCTTTTTTGGGGGGGTTGGGGGGGGGGTTTAATGCCAACCCTGGTTCTTGGTGACATCAGACAAAAATACTGCAGGTTGTTGACACAGCATTACATTTGAAATATGAAAGATACTGACATTGTAAACACACACATGTTTAACCATCTTCTCTCTGATATCAAGGGAGTAAAACTGTTTTCTGCTGAATTTATTTATTTATTCATTTATTTATTTCACTGCAAAGGGTGGGAAAAAAAGTTTCACAGTTAAATGCATTAAAAGATAAATAAAAGACCCTGATTATACAAACTTGTACAGTAGCTATAAAAACTATGGACAAAGTATATTCTGTGTGTAGTATCTAACAAACTGTTTACTACACTGCTTACCAAGTAATACTCAAGGGTGCCACTTTCAGGATTGAGGATAAACCAGCGGGCCTGCCAGCCTTTGACAACATTTGTGAACTTGATGAGCTGACCCTCATACGGCTGACGCAGATTATCATCCATTTCTCCGTCCTAAATAAAACATAGAAAATCAATAACTACTGCGATCATGAATAAAAGTGTTCAACAATACTGTAGTGTGCATATATTTCTGTCCTAGGGAATAACAGTTACCAATACACTTACCATCAAATATTACAGCTAAACTGATCAGTGCAAGAGTTAACTGAAATTACAACATTTAGCAAAATCTACTGTGTAAAGCAAAGAAAAACACAGCGCTAACAGGAAACAGTGTCACCCAAAAACTGAATAATTACTACAACATATTAGCAACATTTCTGCAAAGTCAGCTTACCTTACAACCAGACAGCTGGGTAATTGTTAAGCCAGGTTAAATCTGACTGACCACATCAATCTGCAACTACTCTCTCTCTCTTGCTAACAACCTAAAACCAGATGCTTTAATCCTGAAGGTGGCAACTACAAACAAATTGCCTCCATTTCAACTTGCCTTCTGTTATTTGGATACCCTTCCTCAAATTCACACGTCTCATTCACATACCCCTCCACCTGACTATCAGTTTCCTCATCCATCTCACTCACATACATGCTCCTATAGTCATGACGAATGACTCGAAGGTTGTCATTCTCGTACCCTGGCAACCTACCAGTCAAAAGTGCGTCCAATTTCGTATTATTAAACATGAATCATATTATTATACATGAATATATCATACACGAATATTATTATACACAAACATAATATCCACAAATCACATGCGTCTCATATTATAAACGAAATCGGATACACTGTTGAGGGGTAGGTTGCCAGGGCACAATAATAACAACCCCAGAGTCACGTGCCGTGACTACAGTTGGTCTATCTTCCTCCATTCTCTCCACATGGCCAAGGCATTTCAAGGTAGTTCACCGAACACTTTCGAGCACGGTACATCTACAGCAACATCACAACACTCTAACTTCTTCATTTGTCTGTTAGTCTTCAATAATTCCACATGCTCCTCTTAAAAAACTCATTTCCACTCCATTCACACGTGTCCCTCCAACAACATCCAACCTTAGCTTCCATATACAGTAAAAGCTCAATTAACCGGCATCTGATGCATCGGCACATCCATATAACCGGAACACAAATTTGATCCAGCATGGGGTCGAAAATATTCCGGATACCAGTCGTCCCCCTATAATTCTTGATTAGTTCTGTACAGTACAGGATAAAGTAGTGTATGCAGCTAAGTTTTCAAAATTATTTTGGCCTGTACCATGTGCTAAGTTTTTCTTTAAATATTTTTTGGTAATGTTTGCTGGTCTGTGTTCAGTCCTGTACAATTTCTCTTGCTGTCTTTTTGTGCGTATTGTAGTGTACACTCATGATCACTAATTTCTGCTCAGGGGTGCCCCCTTCATACCGCCATATACCCAAGGAAGACGGGAGGGGGGGACGAAACGAGCTCCACCCGCCTCTACCCCAGCTCCCAACCCTCCCTCATACCCCTACCCCTCCCAGCCCCCCCCCTTGTCATTCTTAACTGGGAGTTACACTCATAGTCACTTTACTGATACACAAATATAAAACACTAGGATATGTAAGAAGTATATAATATGACCATGCTGCATCAAGAAATTAATGCATTATAACGTTAACAATAAAACAAAAACGTTAACATCGGCCATCCCAGGCTTCATGCGTTGAGTGTTTGCATGCATCCGTGTCTGTACCTGTGTGTTTGGGTGTGTTTAGGTCTGTGTTTTTCAGTGTGTGTGTGTGTGTGTGTGTGTGTGTGTGTGTGTGTGTGTGTGTGTGTGTGTGTGTGTGTGTGTGTGTGTGTGTGTGTGTGTGTGTATTTACCTATTTGTATTTACCTATTTGTAGTATACAGGAATTGAGCAATGCTCGTGTTGTCCTGTCTCCATATCCACATTTATCAAGTCTACCTTTACACACATGAATGTTTTTCTCATGCACCATCTCTTTGTCTAAGTCGTTCCAAATATTTGAGTATTTACCTAATATACCTAATTGTGATATACAGTACACGGAATGTACTATGCTCGTGGGTTTCCGTCGCTGTTTCTCAATAAGTCGAATTTAGCTTTAAACTCGTTTAAGTTTTTAGACTGGACGATCTCTTTGTCCAGGCTATTCCATAAGTCTATACTTCTGTAAGGAAAGCTATATTTCTTGATATCCTTCAAGCAGCTTGACTTTTTCAATTTCATTCCGTGTCCTCTTGTTGCTCTCTTATCCCATACAAACAGATCTTCTTTGTCAATTTTATCTACTCCCACCATGGTCCTGAGCAATGCACTCAACACAGGAGGCCTGAGGTGGCCGTTGTTAACGTTTTTGTTTTACTGTCAATGTCATAATGCATTAATTTCTTGCTGGAACATGTTGATAGTTATACTCTTTTAACATATCCTGATGTTCTTTGTTTGTATTAGTAGTGGGACCAAGAGTATTAAGCGTGAAATCAGCTAGAGATGTAACTGCTAGTTAACCCCTCCCTGGCCAAAGGCCCAGAATTTTCTGTGCACGCCAGGCCGATGCCGAAGCCATTTTTTGAAGATTCGAAAATTGATTTTTTTTCTTGCCATATTGAAGAGAAGTTCAGATGCACCTAATAGTGCAAATCCCAGCTTCCTAGATACATTTTATTGCTTACAATGGAGCGTGGAAGTTGCAGAAATACCAGCAACCAATATCCACCGCCCAGGGGCGCTGCTGCTATTTTTTTTTTACCTCCCAAAAGAACGTGAATGGTGCTGAAAAGTTGTGCATATATGAGATATGATGATATCGAATGATTTCAGTACATAATCTGTTAGGAATGGCTAGGAAAAAAAATTATGAATACTTTTTCACCTTTTTGATATAAAATATGTTTAAGGTAGTTTCGAGTTATTTTTTACATTATTGTTGTGCCCATGCTTGGAAAAGGGAGCGAAAGAGTTGAATTTACGGTCCTAAATGAGAAAACTGCACATCCTCCAAGGCTAGACTTTGCCATGGGAGAATACAGTGGAGAGTCAGATCCGATAAGCAATACGGAAGATGAGTCGCAACTTCGAGCTCCCACACCACAAGCATGGCTAAAAATAGAATCGTAATCAGTTTCAGAACTACGAATAAGTCTAATTATTACGAATACAGATACAAAGCACAAATAAATACGTTTACAGACTGGGGAAAACATATTTTTTTCGTAATAACATGTTCATCTTTCTCTATCATTTTACGTTCATCTTTATCATTTTACCTTGTTATTTTCACAATATATACTGCTGTCTCATAAACAGGGTGGTTGTGTGTGTTTTGCAAGGGAGGAAAGAGATTGTATTTTCTGTATGGGTCAAGATAATGGGTGTAACTATGTGTTTTTACCCATGGCCACAAGCGAAAAAATCGTACATCCCCTCATCACGACAGCAGGTGGTGAACTGACAGATGACATGTGAAAGGGTGAAGTCAAGGTCAGTTTCATGTTCCAGATTTTCGTTCACTTCCCGAAGGCTTTCACAGTTTTCTACAAGTTGCACTGCATCTAGTGATCCAAACCATTACAGCAAGCCTGAGCAAATAGGTAAAGATACCAGGACAAAAATGTATTTTTCACTTATTATCTATTTTGTATGTGCGTGTATTACTTCATAATCGTAAACAGGTGGTTGTGTGTGTTTTGCAAGAAAGGACAAAGATGATAAGTTCTGCCTGGGTCGAGATAATGGGTGTAGTTGTGCTTGTCTAGGCATGGCCAGGAGCGAAAAAATCGAAAATCCACTCATCACAGCACCAGGCTCTGAACTGCCTGATGAGGTGTATGGGAATGTAGTGTACTGTAGGTCAGTGTGAAGACGTTCAGAACGTTCGTTCACTTCCCAAAAATTCTTGCAGTTTTTTAAAGGCCACGCTCAAACGACACCTGCGGCCATTTATCGGCTAAACGTCATTCAATGCCGGCAGCCACGGAGGGGTTAAGAATGACGGGTGGGGTGGGGGATTGGGTAGGGGTATGGGGGATGGTTGGGAGCCGAGGTAGTGGCGGATGGAGCTCGTTTCGTCTCCCCCTCCCCTTTTCCCTGGGTATTCTGAGGTAGGAAGGGGGCACCCCTGGGCAGATATTAGTGAGCATGAGTGTACCTGTACTGTATCTAATACTGAATAATGTACTTTATGAAATAAAGTCCCAAGTTTGGTACTATTTCATTTGTTTGACCTCCCAGAAAATTTCTAAGAGTAACATTCGATTATCCAGAAAATTCCATATCCGGAATGGAAGAATCCCCATGCATTCCAGTTAATCGACCTTTTACTGTATTAGGGTGGGATCGCGATAATGCCATGCAATGACAGTCTTGTACTGTAAGCTTTAATTTGCATAAATGCAGCCATAATAATAGTGTAAATATCCTAATATGAATTTTCACTATAATGTACAACACATTTTATGAAAAGAGAGTAGGTTGATTACACATGAGTCTTGGAGAAATAGCAGTCAGACAGGCTATTACCTGGTCAGGAGGGCTGACAGGAAGTTAGTGAAGCATGTTATATTTACAGGGAGCAATGAATATGTGCTGCAACACAAGCTATTGATATTCAACATGGTGCTTAAGGACCAGGTGATGAAAAAGAGGACCTATGCACCTAGGAGGAAAATATGGAAGTTAAAAAACCAAAAGGTAAGGGATGCCTTCTATACCAGGATGAATAAAGTGGTGGCTGAACAGAGACGTTGACAGAAGTAAGGGATGCCTTCTACAGCAGGATGAATTAAGTGGTGGATGAACTGAGATGCTGACAGAAGTGTTCATGAACAGTACAGAGCCCTCAAGAACAACCTCTTGAGAGTTACTGATTCAGTGTGTGGATGGACAAGGGGTCCCCCTAAGATCTCAAGTAACTTGGTGGTAGGAAAATGGTGTATAAGCTGCAGTTAAGGAGAAAAGAAGGCTGTTCCAGAAAAGGAAGAAGGATGGTAACACAGAGAAATACTTGGCTGCTAGGTGTAGGGCTAAAAAAGAGGTTTACTGGGCAAAGTCTGAGTCTCAGAGACTTTTACTTAATAACCTGAAGAGTGTGGAAAGGAAGACTATGATATTTAAGGTGGCAAATCAGATGAAGAGGGAGAATAGGGATATCGTAGGAAAGCAGTGTGTGAAGAATGATGAAGGAGAGATGGTAGAGAAGTGGCGATATTAAAGATGCCTGGAGACAGCTGTCACTACAACCAGATGCTGAATGAGGAATTTGATTGGGACGGGGAAGGTTTGGAGCCAAGAAATCCAGTGTCTGGCTCTTGGCCTAGGAGTGACACTGCTATTGTGAGCAGGACAATAGGCAGGATGCAAGTGGGAGAAGCACCAAGTATGTCTGGGGTGACTCCTGAAATGCTGAAAGCCTCAAGGGATATACAAGTTGGGTCAGTCACTGATTTGATGAATATGATTATACAGTCACTCGTCCCCTCATGTGGGTATTTTCTTCCACACCAACCTCACGTTAGGCAAATATCGTGTTAGAGGGACTCTTGAAAACCCCTATTTCCTTCTGCACCCCTGCCCAAAGTCCACTTTTCCCCCCCCTTTTGGTGCAAAATTTTTTTTATACCCCTCAATTTAAACCTCCTAAAAGCATTAATATGGTTACAAAAAATACATTAGGTCAATACAGGACTTTTTTATTTTATTGTACTGTACCTTATGTGAGGAGACGAGCTGACACACATCACCGGAGATTAGGTAGAAGGGGAGAACACACACTAAAATCCATCAAAGTCTACTTCACTAGCAACACTCCAAACATCACTTTCTAGGTCCTCCATAGCTTCTTCATCCTGCTGTTGCTGGATATCCTCTTGCTGTAGACCAGTGGCAGCTTGTCTGGCAAAGTAACGAGTGATCAGTGACTGTTTACGGCGGTTTCCTCGGTCGGCGTGCATACGACTGCAGTAGCTGACTGCATCACCAATCTGATTAATCACGTCGTTACCTCTTGCATGGGAAGGGTCGCTGTCGAAGATGGACTCCATGAGAGACTCAGCTCAACTCAGAATTCAAATTACCACATTACGCTAACAATACCCGCATTTAAATGTTTATTTCCTTCCGCAAAATCATGCCGTGTTAGAGCAATATTGCGTTACTGCAAACCACATTAGGGGAGGACTGACTGTATATGAGTGTGTTGTCCCAGATGATTGGCTGAGGAGTGTAACTGTGAATGTGTACAAGGGGAAGGGTGATGCCCTGGAATGAGAAAATTATAGAAGCATACAGCTTTTGGATCAGAAAATGAGGGTCATGTAGAGTTCTACATGATATGATTAGAGAAAGTGTGAATATTGATGAGATGAGATGCAGTTTGGGTTTATGCCAGGCAGAGACCAATGATCCCATATTCACTGTTCGACCGCTTCAGGAAAAATATACGGTATAGGAAAAAAAAGGAACTGTGCTTAGTTTTGTTGATCTGGAGAAGGCCTTTGACTGAGTCCCTAGAGAGGTGGTGAAGTGGGCAATGAGAAAGCTTGAGATCGAGGAGTGGCTGGTTAGAGTGGCTATGGCCACATATGTGGGTGCTCACATCCAGGTAAGGGTGAATGGAGATTTGAGTGATGGGTTTTCCATGAATTTTGGTGTGCATCAGGGGTCAGTCTTGAGCCTCTTGTTGTGTATCATGGTACTTGAAGCCTTCTCAGTTGACTCCAGAAATGGAATCCCATGGGAGATGTTGTATGCTGATGATTTAGTGTTGATTGCAGAGAATAAAAGGGAGGTGGAGGAAAGATTTAGGAGGTGGTGAAATGGTATGGGACACAAGGGCTTGATGGTAAATACAGATAAAACAAAAGTGATGGTATCTAGGGTTGGTGGCGGTACTGTCAAAGGAGCAAAAGTGGCCATGTGCGATTTGCCACAAGGGCGTGGGAAGTAATTCTACCTCATGTAGTGTTGTGATAAGTGGGTGCATTAGAGATGTAATGGTATTAGAGGTAGACTGCGAGGTAATGCTGATTTTATATGTGCAGTGTGTCAGGGAGAACATGTGGAGATTGCCATGCGTAAAAGGACTGAACTTGCTGGTGAATCTCAAGTGTATGGAAGAGTTTTGTTATTTAAGAGACAGGTTATGTGCTAGAGGTGGGGCTGGAGCTAACTCTGTGGCTAGAGTTAGGAGTGGTTGGAAGAAGTTCAGGGAGCTGTTGCCTCTCCTGACACTGCAAGGGCTCTCCCTCCATGCTAAGGGATCTTTGTATGCAGCATGTGTTAGGAGTGTAATGCTGTATGGTGGTGAGACCTGGGCAGTAATGGAAGAGGATATTCACAGGCTCATATGTACAGAAATGGAAATGATCTGTTGGATGTGCAGTGTGTCCCTGAGTGCAAGGCCTGGGGAGGCTAGGTTTACAATGGAAGAGTCGAGAGGTAGGGCGGGACTGGAGTGTATTGGTGTTGTGATGAGGCGAGGTAGATGGAGATGAATTGGGCATGTGGAGAAGATGAGGGATGATAACTGGGTACAGAAAGTGAAAAACATTAATGTTAGGGGTAGGGTAGGAAGAGGCAGACTAAAAAAAGACCTAGGACGAGGTCACTGAGTGTGACCTCAAGGATAAGAGACTGATCAGGGAAGCTGCCAGAGATGGAGCAGCGTGGAAAGCCACCATTAGGTGGCCAATGCCGATGCATGCAAGCATGTTAGAGCCTTCAAAAATCAAAAATGAAACAATCCTCTGGATATAATTAACAAGATCTTGTTGGGAATTACAGCATAGTAATAGGTGATGTGGGAAGAATGGAAATGAGAGACTGACTAGGAGACTGTATAACTGAGGCAGAAGAGGGTGGGGGAAGGGGGATAGATGATATGGATGGACCAGATTTAGAGGTATATGAGTGAGAGAGAGGGCAGCTTGATGATGGACAACAGAATGATATGGAGGCAATTAAACTGTGACCCGTTTCACGATTAAGGCATCAAGCTATAGCTAGACAGACAGACAGAATAAATGACTTTATGAGCTCAACAGCGGTAAGCAATGACCAGATATTTACAAAGCATGGAAACTATCTTCATGAAATAGTCAGTTTCTCAGCAGACATCCAGAGGCATTGTCACCCCCACTAACAAAGGTATAATGAAGTTAGCTATGATTTCTTTCTGAACCATAAGACAACATATTCAGATTCTGAAAAAACTGACAATTCATTATACATCTAGTACAGTACAGAAGTGCTGGACAGCTGCAGAACCATATGCAAATTTCACCAGTGAAGCATCTTGCACAAGAAAATCCTCATGGAATAAGTGACTGACCGGGCTAAATGGTACTTTGTTTAATTGAAGCACATTGTACAACTGTACAAAAAAGTATCGTTACAACGTAGTGCTAAACAATATGACAAACAACGATGGTTTAGGAAAAAACAGGCAGGGGGCTAGGAAACTGTTGGTACCCCTGCATATCCAACAATGTTAGTTATGAATAGGATACAAGAGGCATTTGCTGTGTTTGAGGTACACTCAAACCTCGATTTAAGGGACCTCCATTTAAGGGACTCCATATTCTATCTTACAAATGGACAGGACCATTCAAAAAGTCCACTGCTTGAAACATTAATATCTTTCTTTATAAAGTACCTGTAAAATAATATTCATAATCATATAAATAAGATAAGTGCAACAATCATTGCATTTCATAATAAGACTGTCTATATACGTGGTAAAACAATGGACATTCTCAAGTAAGGGACAAGTTGATTCACCATTTAGTCCCCTAAATTGAGGTTTAAGTGTAATAAATGCGTCAATATGTATGTATCAACCCTTCAGAAACAACAGCCATTGTAGTGTTCGTTACGTACCTATCGGACCCCTGAGTAACAATACTTTCTTGTACAGTTGTACATAACTCCTTCATCTAGAATATGTAATGTAATTTTGACAATACAAGTACCCCACCTCTCCTACCATGCTTCCTTAACACTTCACGTGAAATAAGTCTTTTCCAAGCTCAAGAGACTGTCTGGCCACTGGAAGTAGCTTGGAAATACAGTACCATATAAACTTTACTTGAAAAGGATGGGGTTACTGATGAGAATTTGCTACCCTAGAGTTAGGACAGTCTCTCCTAAGGTGATGTAAACTGTCTTGTGGTGGCATGGGGAAACATGTCGCAGACATGACGAGATTTAATGACCTTCACTACTCATTGAAAATATACAATAAATAATATTTGTCCTTACAGTACTACTACTACTCCAATGATTCCTGTCTTCCTGTCATGTGTACTGACTGCTTTTTAAACTGCTTTAACAGCAAATATGCTAAAAAGCAACTTCATACATTGTGGTCTTTAACTAATATACAGTAGACAGTAATGCACAACCTCACAGAATATACTCATACTGAGAGACTGGGGATAATATACAGTTAATTTTTTCTTTACAGTACTTACCTCTCTCAACAGCTTCATGGAAGCCTTAAATGTGGAAGTAGATTTATACCTACACTCTATCTACAAAATAATGTGAAACTAATACAACAAACTATGAAGAGCATTTTGCATAGAATAGCATGGATAAGCTTTTTGCTTCCCTTCTACCCTGCTTTGCTGGCAGGCATGTTCCATGCTGCTTTTGTCACTGCTGTTAATTATTCAGTGTTGTGTTGATTAACACTTCCTGCCATCTGAGGATTCCACAAGTGCAGTTATGTCACTATTGCATTAACTGTGATTTTTTTTTTCATTCACTCACCAGCAGAGCAAATTCAACTGATACAAATACTGTACAGTGTTCACACTGTCTGCTGTACTCATTCAGAACCAGCAAAT
Source organism: Coenobita brevimanus (assembly GCF_032717465.1). Taxonomy (NCBI): domain Eukaryota; kingdom Metazoa; phylum Arthropoda; class Malacostraca; order Decapoda; family Coenobitidae; genus Coenobita; species Coenobita brevimanus. Next base: position 69,077,790 of record NC_136976.1, read on the forward strand.
ACTAGCATCACTACCATAATGTACTGGGTTGCCAATTGATCAGGGTAGTTTATCAAATCAAATCTGGCTCAGATGTGTCAACAAGAACACACAATTCCCAAATAGCTGCCAACAAAACTGAATAAACTCATCTCCTATTTTGTGTGCGTGTGTGTATATATATATATATATATATATATATATTTTTTTTTTTTTTTTTTTTTTGCACCCCATGAGGAGCATAGGAACCCGGGGCTGGGCAAATTGGTCATGACATTTAAGGTGAGAGTGACCAGCCTCACTCATCCCTGAGTGGCATTATGTAAGCAATAAACCCCAACCACCCTTGGGTATAAACCCGCACCGGCTCAATGCGACTGGAGTGCCTTAATTACCCACTAAACCACAAGGCGCCATAATTTCGTAACATGGTTACCACCCAGCGCAGTACATGGTTTCCTGGTGTGCAGGAAATCATTTGGCTTGTCTCTCAGTGTGGAGTCACCTATAGGATGAAGGAAGAGGAAAGAATGAAGGAAAGAAAGACAGAAGAGGGAGTGTAAAGTCACCCGCACACAGAAGAAAAAAGAAAGAATGAAAGAAAGACAGAAGAGGAAGGATGGAAGAAAGCGAAGGGCAAACACCAAAAGCAGCACCACATTAAGTGAGTGGATGGTAAGTGCCCCCACCTACCACCAGAATGTATATATATATATATATATATATATATATATATATATATATACATATATATCTATCTAAATATCTATCTATCTATCTATCTATTGCCAGATGCCATAATCCCATAAGGGGTGGCCATTGTACTTTGAGTCATTTATTTTCGGGGAGGGGCACTATCCCTTCACCAACCCACTTGCTGACACGTAGGGAGCACGTATGGTTTGGTTATATGGTTACCATCCAGCGTTGTAAATGGTTTCTTGGCTTACAGGAAACCATTTGGCTTGTCACTCAATGTAAAGCTACCTGTAAAGGAAAGAAAAGCAATAAGAAGTGACAGGAATGATGGGAGAAATAGGAAGAGAGGAGGGCAGGCACAGAAAAAGAATGATACCGGTACAGGCTAAGGAAGAAGTAGGCAGTACTACATCAAGTGAGTGGATGATGGTCGCCACAACCTATCACTATATACAGTATATATATATATATATATATATACATATATATATATAGTAATCCCTCCACTATCCGACGTAATAGAGCCAAAGGCATGTCCGGAAAGTGGTCCTGTCTGGATAGTGGGCACCAGCCTCCAGGACTTGTACTTATGGACCCTAACTCAGAAAAACACCTATACAACTCCCTCTGGACATGCATAGCACCTATTTAAGACCCAAATCACATCAATAAGGAACATAAAAGACTGAAATAAATGCAAAAGAACCATAAAATTAGATTTTAGAGGTGAGTTTATACAATATTAAACATTCTGGGTACTTACAACAAGTCCCTGGCTCCTGGACTGGTACTTATGGACCCTAACTCAGAGAAATACCTCCCTACTGCACATGCATTGCACCTAATACCCTATTCACACCCAATAAGAGACATAAAAGAGTGAAATGAGGTGTTAGAGGTAAGTACAGTATGGAAAATACAGTACAGTGCAATATGAAACATTCTGGGTACTTACAGCAAGTCCCTGGCCATCTCGATGAATAACTGCCTCCTCTCAGACTCTGACAGTAAGAAGGATTTCCTGAAGCACTTGCAGTACACTGTTCATGAAATCTTGCACTGAACTTAGTCATTTGCACTCAGAAGTCCATTCTCTTAACACTGCGAACTCTTGTCTTACTTTTGCTCCATTGTAACTTTATGAAATAAGTGTTGCACTCTGCACTTAAAGTCTTTACACTCATAAATCCATTTTCTAAACATAACACACTCGTTAATTTTAGCTACATTGAAAGTCTATTAAATCAGTCTCTTTTCACTCAGAATTCTAATTTCTTAACAATATGCACTGTTTTTCTTTCATTGCACAACACTAAATTCCCGTGTGGTCTAGTGGAGAAGTTCTTGGCATTTAATCACTGTCAGAGTCTGAGAGTAGCACATGGAGGTGACCTAGGGGTGCGTCGCTGGGTCATGGTGATAGCATACCCACTGCAGACGACTCTGAAGATAGGCGCAAATTCACGTCGAGTGGTGACTCCACCGTGGCTGATGTGCTGGGCTGTGGCTCAGAGCATGAGGGCCTGTCTTGGGGAGGCAACGGAGTGGAGCAGGGCTGGGCACAGAGGGGGGTCACGGGCCTGAAAAAGCTGTCAATCGTTGATTGACGCAAGGAACGACGATTCTGACGATTTATGATGCGCTGCCTGAAAGCACGCACTTCCTCCACAAGTCCCAAGGGCCCCATCTCCCTGTCGCAGTCCGGGTGTTCCAGGTAGTCCAGAACGAACTCTAGGTGTTCCCGGAGTGCACTCAGCTTGGGGATGGCTGGAGTAGTGTCATGCTAAGAGGAGTCCGCATCATCGTCGCCGTCCTCGTCTGAATCTTCAAGCTGGGTACTGACACCTGCAACTGAAGATGCGATCTCGATATCAGACAGGGTCTGATACCCATGATCGCCCTCGTCGTCATCCAACCACTCACACACTTTGTCCACATCAACATCGTCCCCATGCACACGTAGCCGTGCATGGAAGTCATCCACGTCGAAACCTAGGAAATCATGCTCCACATCCATTCTGAGAAGCAGACAAGATCAACCATTTTCTAGTCTTGACAGGGACTTCCTTCCATGCACTGGCCCAGTTGTAAATGGCAGACTTGATATTGTAGCGGCGAAGGTTTTCCAAAGTCTGCTGGCCTCACGTGTCCCGTCCCTCCCTGCGCTTGTCCTCGTCCTCGAGAACAACCATCACCTCGTCCAGGAACTTCTGTCGGTATAGCCGCTTCGTTGCCACGATCACTCTTTGGTCCATTGGTTGGATGAGAGTAGTAGTATTAGGTGGCAGAAACATGCACCTAATGCGGCCATTCTCAGCCACCAAGTCCTTGCCGCACAGGTGGGCAGGTGCATTGTCGAGGAGAAGGAGGGCCTTTACCTGGTCGCGTGGGATTCCCAGTTTTTCTGTCTGGTAATGTATGACCTCCTTGACAAAATGGCGGTGGAACCAGTCTTTGAAGATCTGGGCTGTGAACCATGCCTTCAAGGAATGGTACCAAACGACAGGAAGGACATCCATCACCCCACGAAGACACCGAGGCTGCTTTGCACGGCCAACGATAACAGGCTTAAGCCGGTGCATGTCGTTAGCATTAGCACAACACAAAGTAGATATCCTTTGCTTGGAGAGCTTGCGGCCAGGTACCTGCTTCTCCGTCTCCTCGGCTAGAGTGTTCGTAGGCAAAGAGTGATAGAATAAACCAGTTTTGTCAGTGTTATAGACTTGACCGAGAGTGAGGCCCTCCCTGTCGATCAAGCCCTTCACCTTGTGCCGAAACTCCTCTACTCCATCCTCGTTAGCGTCCAAAGCTTCGCCATGAGACTTATGGTTGGTAAGGCCATGTCATAACTTGAATGCTCAGAGCCAACCCTCAGATGCCTTGAAGTCTAGGGCGTCGTGAAGCCTTGCAAACTTCTCAGCAGCAGCCTTCAGCACCGTGCCACGCACCATCACACCAGCAGCACGTTGCTGTCGATACCAAATCAACGTGGAGCGGTCGACTTCAGCATACTTGGGAGTAAACATCATCTTTCTCTCCACGTTGCGTTTGCTTTTCGACAAGAAGTCAGCCGTGTACTGCATGAGTTTGTCTCGGGATCTCTTGATATCAAACAAAGTAGATCAGGCCAGGTTGAACTCATGAAGGATGCGTGATGAAGACCATCCCGCATCCACTTTCTCCAATATCTCCCTCTTCTTCTCCAGAGTCAAAGCCACTCTCTTCCTCTTCTCAGGCGGCGGGGCCATCATCACACACACGAAGAAGAGCCACGAGAGCAGCAGGAGAGCCTGCAGCAGGTAAGGCACCTTCACAAAAGCGAGCACGTGGGCAGCCATGACGACGAGCGTGCACTCACGACAAGAGAAGGGCGGTAAGTGGGGAGGATGCAGGGGCGCTCTAGCGGACGTCGGAGGAATGACGCACCAAAACAAAGCTGTCCTGCGCTGTGCGCGCCAAGTTCAAATTACGGGCGGGAAAAAGACGGATTTTTTTCGAATTTTTTGCAGTTTTCAGATCATTTTGGGAATACTGGATCCCGGGATGATAATGTCCGGTAAGTGGGGATGTCCGGAAAGTGGGCGTCCGGATAGTACGGGGATTACTGTAATATATATATATATATATATATATATATATATATACAGTATATATACAGCATATATATATATATATATATATATATATATATACAGTATATATACAGCATATATATATATATATATATATATACAGCATATATATATATATATATACAGCATATATATATATATATATATATATATATATATATATATATATACATATATATATATAAATATATATATATATAAATATATATATATATATATATATATATATATATATATATATATATATATATATATACATATATATATATATATATATATATATATATATATATATGTATATATATATATATATATATATATATATATATATATATATATATATATATATATATATATATATATATATATATCTATCTATCTAACATATATATATATATATATATATATATATATATATATATATAACAGAACAGAGGAAGGAAAAAGAAATAAATAAAAGAAAAAAAATAATCCATACACCAGATTACTGGCGTCCTCTATTCATAAAATATCTGTAACAATTGGACTTGAATAGCTGTAGCTTGAAGTTTGGGGGGAAACAACTCTGGGGATGTGAGTTCCAGCGTGATGCAGTTTGGAGAATAAAAGAATTCTGATAGGCAGAAGTTCTGCAATATGGCTGTGTGACATTCCAGTCATGAGCGCTACCAGATGCCTGTGTAGCACAAGGGAAGGCATGGAGAGGCGGCACAATGGACGCAACTTCGTCTGAGCATTTGCCATAAATATATCTGTAAAATAATGCAAGGGAGGCAACATTCCTTCTTGCTTACAGTGAAGGTAGTAATAGCAGGGTTATTAATAATTCCAACAGCTTTGTTCTGAATTTTGTCTAGTTGTTTTAGTGCAACCTCTCCACATCCATTCCACATGTGTGAGCAATATTCAAGCTGAGAGCACACATGACTTATAAACTGTGCCTAACTGCTCATCAGTGAAGAAGTTACAGACTCTGTACAATAATCCAAGTTTCTTTAAGGTGGTTTTAGTACGTGATCTGATATGAGAGGTCCAGCTGAGGGCATTGTTATGTGAGACACCGAGAATTTCAATACTTTTGGAGATGGGAATATTAGTAGCTTTGAAGGTAACATACGAATCTGGAAATATCTGTCTATTTGTAAACTGTATATATTTGGTTTTACTAGCATTAAATGAGACAAGGTTGTTTTGTCCCCATTCACTGATCGTAGATAAGTCTTGATTTATGGAGATGGTTGTACTGAGTTGAGAGATAGAGTTATTAGACTCTGTAAATGGGAGTCTGAGTGGGAATGAACTGTGAAGTGTTGAGTCATCAGCATATGAATGGATGGGATTATGGGTGACAGATAAGAGATCATTAATATGAACCAGGAACAGGGTGGGCACCAGAACTTATCCCTGTGACATGCCAGTGTTAACTAAATGGAAATTGGAATATACATCATCTACTTTTACTCTTATTTTTCTGTCGCTGAGATATGAGGAAACCAGAGAAACAAATGACGTTAGTCCATAGTAAGGGAGTTTGGACTGCAGGGAACAGTGCCACAATCAGCCAAAAGCTTTACAAATATCAAGGGCTACTGCATGAGTTTCTCCGTGTTGGTCAATTGACTGATGGATGGTATGAGTCAGGAGCCTGGGCATGTCAATGGTGGATCTTTTGTGGTGAAAACCATACTGTCTATCACTAATTAGACTGTTGGATTCAAGATGTTTAACTATGTGCTTATTAATTAAATTTTCAAATCCTATATCAAGAGAAGATGTGACAGTTATTGGTCTGTAATCAGAGGGGTCTGAGGAATTTCCTTTCTTTGGAATTGGGTGGATATTGGCATCTTTCCATGAATTAGGGAATGAAGAAGTACATATGCATAATCTGAATAATTTAGCTAGAACAGAGGCAAGTTCTGGGAAACACTTTTTCAAAACAACTGGAGGAATTCCACCTGGACCAGGAGTTTTGTTGACTGGCAATTTGTCTAGGATGGATTTTACATGTCTGTATTTTAAGTGGAACAATTTCGGGAGAGTCATGTTCTAGTACTGGGATGTTCTGGCTTACTTCCTCTATGATAGAACCGGAATTTCTGGCAAATGTACTGGCAAAGATATTCACTTTCCCACGCGGGTCATTTCTAATGTTGCTATCTGAAGATTTTAGTGGGGGTGGATTTTCTATCTATCTATCTATCTATTGCTAGATTCTCAATCCCATTCGGGGTGACCACAAACAAATCACCTCCACGTCGCCCAGTCCCCCGCCATTTCACTGCCCCGCTCCCAACTCACACACCCCTCTCTCATATACCTCTCCACCCCATCCTTCCATCTCATCCTCGGCCTCCCCCTCCCTCTTCCCCCCTCCACCTCACTCACATTCACTCTCTTCGTCAGTCTATCACCCTCCATCCTCTACACACGGCCAAACCACCTCAGTGTATTCCTCCTAAAGCTTCCTATCACATCCACATCCACACCACAATGCTCCTTTATATTCTCATTTGTCAGTCTCTCTCTCCATGTGACTCCACAGGCTCCTCTTAAATAACTCATTTCCACTGCTCTCACTCTTGACTTGTGTCCTTCCAGCAACGTCCAAGCTTCATTTCCATACGTTAGAGTTGGTATCACAATACTGTCATGTAGTAACTTTTTCACTTCCAAGTCTCACTTCCCTGCTTCTTATCACTGCTTTCAAGGAACCAGCAACCTTTCTTCCCTGCTGTACCCTTTCCAGCACTTCACCCTCCAAACCTTACTCATCACACTACCCAAGTTTTTTTTTTTTTTTTTTTTTAACAGAACAGAGGAAAAAAAAAAAAATCCATACACCAGATTACTGGTGTCCTCTATTCATAAAATATTTGTAACAGTTAGACTTGAACAGTTGTGGGTTGAAATTTGGAGGAAAACAACTCTGCGGCAGCGAGTTCCAGAGAGATGCAGTTCGGGGAATGAAAGAATTCTGATAGGCAGAAGTTCTGCAATATGGTTGAGTGACATTCCAGTCATGAGCGCTACCAGATGCCCGTGTAGCACGAGGGAAGGCATGGAGAGGTGGCACCATGGACGTAACTTCGTCTGAGCATTTGCCAAAAAAATATCTGTAAAATAATGCAAGGGAGGCAACATTCCTTCTTACTTGCAGGGGAGGTAGTTTATATGTAATGGCAGGGTTGTTAATGATTCTAACAGCTTTATTCTGAATTTTGTCTAGTTGTCTTAATGCAACCTCTCCACAACCATTCCACAAGGGTGAGCAATATTCAAGCTGAGAGCGCATATGACTCTTATAAATTATAGCTAACTGCTCATCGGCGAAGAAGTTACGGACTCTGTACAATAAGTACTTAAATGTACTCACATTTTCCAATTCCTCACCATCCAACCTCGCTGTTCATTCATTTACTTCACCTCTCTCAAAGACCATCACTTTACTCTTCCCTACATTCACCTTTAGATTCCGTTTCTTACACACTCTCCCAAACTCATCCACCAAGCCTTGCAGCTCCCCTTCGTCTTCACTCAACAACACAGTATCATCTGCAAACAACAGTACAGGGAGTTTCCAAACACTACCCTCTCTCACCAGGGCCACTCCAACATCCACTACCCTACCTTGTACCTCTTGTATTACCCCATCCATGTACAGATTGAACAACCATGGAGACATGACACACCCCTGTTTCTGCAATATGGTTGAGTGACATTCCAGTCATGAGCGCTACCAGATGCCCGTGTAGCACGAGGGAAGGCATGGAGAGGTGGCACCATGGACGTAACTTCGTCTGAGCATTTGCCAAAAAAATATCTGTAAAATAATGCAAGGGAGGCAACATTCCTTCTTACTTGCAGGGGAGGTAGTTTATATGTAATGGCAGGGTTGTTAATGATTCTAACAGCTTTATTCTGAATTTTGTCTAGTTGTCTTAATGCAACCTCTCCACAACCATTCCACAAGGGTGAGCAATATTCAAGCTGAGAGCGCATATGACTCTTATAAATTATAGCTAACTGCTCATCGGCGAAGAAGTTACGGACTCTGTACAATAAGTACTTAAATGTACTCACATTTTCCAATTCCTCACCATCCAACCTCGCTGTTCATTCATTTACTTCACCTCTCTCAAAGACCATCACTTTACTCTTCCCTACATTCACCTTTAGATTCCGTTTCTTACACACTCTCCCAAACTCATCCACCAAGCCTTGCAGCTCCCCTTCGTCTTCACTCAACAACACAGTATCATCTGCAAACAACAGTACAGGGAGTTTCCAAACACTACCCTCTCTCACCAGGGCCACTCCAACATCCACTACCCTACCTTGTACCTCTTGTATTACCCCATCCATGTACAGATTGAACAACCATGGAGACATGACACACCCCTGTTTCAACCCAACTTTCAAAGAGAAAAATTCACTCAGTTCACCATCCACACGCACTGCAGCCTTAGCACCATCATACATATTCTTCACAGCATTCAACAACTTCCCATCTACTCCATATATTCTTAATACTTTCCACAATCCTTGTCTATCCACCCTGTCATATGCTTTCTCCAAATCCATGAAAGCCGCATACAACTTCTTTCCCTTATCTAGAAACGTTTCCACTAAAGATCTAAGAATGCATATCTGATCTACACAACCTCTTCCCTTCCTAAAGCCTCCCTGTTCTTCTCCAACTAATTCCTCTGTTCTTTCCCTGACTCTGTCAATAAGTATCCTACCACACACTTTTCCTATTATACTAAGAAGACAAATGCCCCTATGATTACCACACACTTCTTTTTCCCCTTTTCCTTTGTACAAGGGAATAATTATACCTGACTTCCAATCCTCCGGGACTCTACCTTTCTCCCACGCCAATCTGCACATCTTCCACATCCATTCTACTACTATCTCTTCCCCATGCTTCAGCATTTCACCGCACACTCCATCAATTCCTGGGGCTTTCCCCAATTAATTTTCTTCATTGCTTCCACAACTTCTATCCTACTGATTTCTTCCTGTCTTCTCACCTCCCTCCTTCTCCTAGCCATTCCCCAGCCACTTATACTCACATTACTTCCATCCTGTATGTTCAACAATTCCTTAAAGTGTTCTCTCCATCTGCTCAAGTCTTCTCCCTTCTCCACTAGTAATCTACCATTTTTATCTTTCACTCCCCTGCTAACTTCACTTCCACCCTGTCTTACTCTCTTCACCTCTTTCCAGAACATTTTCTTACAGTCCCTCCACTTTACACTCAAATTCCTTCCAAATTCCTCATCCACTTTCTTCTTACTCTCTCTTACTAATCTTTTCACCTCTCTCTTTCTTTCTACATATAACTCTCTCTTCCACCTCTCAACTTCTTCCACGCCCCTATTTCTCATCCATTCATTGTATGCTTTCTTCTTTTGTGCCACAGCCATCTCACCTCTTCAGTCCACCACGCTGTTCTTTGCACCCCCCTCCGTCTTCTCTTCCTTCCACACACCACATCACATGCTGCACATATTTCTTCTGTGAATAACCTGTACACACCTTCCACGTCCCCCATCTGCTCCAATTCATATTTGCCTAATCGTTCCTCCACTTCTCTCTTATACTCTGCCTTTTTCTCATCCTCTTGTAATCTTTCCACTCTCCTTGCAATTACTCTTTCCTCTCATCTTTCCATTCTTCTATTTCTCCATCTTACTTGGATCCTAATTCTGGCCACCACCAAGTAGTGGTCAGAAAGTCCACTCTCCCAGCCTCTATAAGCTCTCGCAGGTGTAGAGAGGTATATGATAGAGCGGGGGGTGTAAGCTGGGGGAAGGACAGCAAAATGGCTGGAGACAGGAAAACATGGGGGCAATTTGTTTTGAGCCACCCCTTACGGGATCAAAGCATCTGGCAATCAACAGATGTTTATAGAAGAAAGTTTACTTACAATTATCATATAGGTAGTATACTGGGAGTTTTGTTTTATTAACTCATCTGTCTAGTTTAGTTCTGACTCCCAGTTTTTCTTATGGTTCTTCATGTGTTTTAAATGATCGTTGTGGTCAATTTTATCACAAAGGCTGTGTTTCGCAATTCTCACCCCAATCCCCCTCTCAGAGAAGAAACATGCATTTCTGGCAAATAATCACACAAAATCAATTGAAACACATGAAAAACCATGAGAAAAAATGGGAATTACCAAAACCGGCTGCCTAACTGGGGGAGAAGGAGGTTCTGTTCCCCCACCCCTCAAGACATTGGCCATCCAGGCTGCCACAAAACTTTACCTTAAAAGTCACTCAAAATGAAGCCAGCTTCTAGAAAGCCAATGCTTCTTCAGCATGTTCATCCAGTTCAGCTGCACCCAATGCAGTGGGGATAGGGACTTTGCCACAGCCTGGCATGCATGTGGTCCAGACTATGGCAGAGTGTTGCTGCACTGCCAATAGTGCTTGTCTTTGTTGTATCAATACACTTTACAGTATTACTCTTTGGACACGGCTTCACTAAGTACAGTACAACCCCACGATTAAAGAAATCCTAAGGCTCGCTATATTACCTGATAACAACACTAAGCTATGTCCCAGTCCACAGGAGCACTGTCTGCACACAACACCAACATCTTTGAAAAGATGAGCTTGCTCTCAGGGGCAAGGGGGCTCACATCCAGCATGTGTCAATGTCATAGATGACTGGATAGAGAGACAGCTTATGCTTAGGCATGCTTCTCTCAGCTAGCTGATTGGTTTATTTAGGAAGATTGATAGGGGGTAACATGGTAGGAAATAATAACAAAGAAGGTTGAAAGAGGGATACACAGTTAGAAATCACTTAGAGGTAGCTCTCATGAGGTCCACATCCCTGTGCCATAGTCATGGCTTGCAATTATCAAGATGCATCATAAAACCCTCTAAAGATGCACTTCCTAAGAAAATGTCATAGAGGAGAGCTCCCCTCCACACTATTCTGATAATATCACAGAACAAAGAAAGCTGCTGGGCACTGATATGCCAAAGAAATCATATAATTTTGGCCTAGTACTGGTTTATCCTGACATAACCTTGGTGTAAAGGTAAAGAGTTATATACTGGGGATTATTCCCAGCTAATGGATACTGACATAACTATGCTCATTACTGAACTTTGGCAGTTCTAAACACAATCGCTTCTATACGCATCTGTTGCAAAGGAATTTGAGTGTAAAGTGGAGGGACCGTAAGAAAATGTTCTGGAAAGAGGTGAAGAGAGTAAGACAGGGTGACTGAAGTTAGCAGGGGAGTGAAAACTAAAAATGGTAAATTACTAGTGGAGAAGGGAGAAAAAGTGAGCAGATGGAGAGAATACTTTAAGGAATTACTGAACATACATGACGGAAGTAATGTGAGTATAAGTGGCTGGGGAATGGCTGGGAGGAGGAGGGAGGTGAGAAGACAGGAAGAAATCAGTAAGATAGAAGTTGTGGAAGCAATGAAGAAAGTCAAAATGGGGAAAGCCCCAGGAATTGATGGAGTGTGTGGTGAAATGCTGAAGCATGGGGGAGAGATAGTAGTAGAAAGGATGTGGAAGTTGTGTAGATTGGCTTGGGAAGAGGGAAGGGTTCCAGAGGACTGGAAATCAGGTATAATTGTTCCTTAATATAAAAGAAAAGGGGAGAGAGAAGTATGTGGTAACCATAGGGGTATTTGGCTTCTTAGTGTGACTGGTAAAGTACATGGTAGAATACTCATTGATAGGGTTAGGCATATGACAGAGGAGCTAGTTGGAGAAGAACAAGGGGGATTTAGGAAGGGAAAAGGGTGTGTAGATCAGATATTTGTTTTAAGATGTTTAGTGGAGAAGTATCTAGAGAAGGGAAAGAAAGTGTATGCTGCCTTCATGGACATGGAGAAAGCTTATGACAGAATAGATAGGCAAGGTATGTGGAAGGTATTAAGAATATATGAGTGGATGGGAAATTGTTGAATGCTGTGAAGAGTATGTACGAAGGAGCTAGGGCTACTGTGCGAATGGATGGTGAGCTGAGTGAGTTCTTTGATCTCAATGTGGGACTGAAACAGGGTTGTGTGATGTCTTCATGGCTGTTTAATATATACATGGATGGTGTTGTAAAGGAGGTGCAGGGTAGGGCACTGGATGTGGGGGTGGCTCTAATGAATGAGGGTGAGATTTGGAAGATTCCTCCATCAATTCCTGGGGCCTTTCCCAACTTGATCTTCTTCACTGCTTCCACTACTTCCGTCCTACTGATCTCTTCCTCCCTCCTCTCATCTCTTCTTCTCCCAGCCATGACAGTACTGTGATGCCAACTCTAACGTATGGAAGTGAAGCTTGGACACTGTTGGAAGGACACAAGTCAAGGGTGAGAGCAGTGGAAATGAGTTGTTTAAGAGGTGCCTGTGGACTCACATGGAGAGACAGGCTGACAAATGAGGATATAAAGAAGCGTTGTGGTGTGGATGTGATAGGAAGCATTAGGAGGAACACACTGAGGTGGTTTGGCCATGTGGCAAGGATGGAGGGTAAGAAACTGACGAGGAGAGTGTATGTGAGTGAGGTGGAGGGTGGGAGAGGAAGGGGGAGGCCGAGGATGAGATGGAGGGATGGGGTGGAGGGGTACATGAGAGAGGGGGGGGGGGTGAGTTCGAAGCAGGGCAGTGAAATGGCGGGGGACAGGGCAACATGGAGGCAATTTGTTTGTGGCCACCCTGTACAGGATTGAGGCGTCTGGCAACAGATAGATAGATAGAAAGTAAGGATGTGAGTACGATTCTCTGGCTCCCGTACGGTATCCATCTTTTATTGCGTCAACATTAAAATGAACTAAACTAACCTAACCTAACCTACCCAATCTTAACCTAATTTTAACATAGATGCAATAAAGGACAGAGCCACAAATTGGACAATCCCACCACCCCTCCATTTTTACCTAGTACCAGTAGTAAAAGATGCATTTACAGTGGATGTGTATTGAAGAGAAACTGCTTACAACTGCAAAAAGTAAATGTTGCATATATTAATTTGTCTCCGCTGGCCAGGGTGTAATGACAAAATAATACCAGATTCTCCAGCTCCCACAGTTGCTTCAACTGTTACTGCATTTACTAATTTACACTTCGGAGAAATAAGGCATCTGCAACATAAAAGAGAGAATAGCCCCACTCAAACTCTGTCAATGTCGAAAAGCACATTAAAAACTTGCTTGATTATGAACAAACTTTTAACTATCCTCAAAACTAAAATACTGTCCAGATGTCGAAATATATTTTCGTCCTTTGAAAAAAATACATAACACCCAAACTTATATAACATATGAGGATTAACATCGCTAGCTGCCACAAAAATCCGTAACTTTACTGCTTTTCCACATGTAAACATGGCCAATTTTACATGTAATACGAATAATGAAGTTTCTTGACTTAAGGTGATTCGGGAGGCGATGTCACTTTATGACCGTAAACATGTTACATCTACAATAATACAATTCACGCAGCCTTACCTTCAGTTTCATTGCTTTGATTCCAATGTGTGTTCAGCAATATCCTCTATACTGCCGTACGAGTTTTTACACAAAATTATCAGCACCTGCCTCCCGTCCACCGTCGCCAGATCAGCTGTTTATGAATAATCCATTCGAACTCTTTCCGGTGATTTCAAAAATCAACCAAAGTAACTAACATGCCTTGTCCAGAACACTATTACTTTTCTAACTTCTGATATTATCTGGTGTATATTTAACAAACAGGGTAACATCGGTTAAGCAAGCACTACCATTGTACTGTACTATCGCTGGCAGTTGAAAGGAATCGGACAATTGAACCCTATATCCACTATTACTACTCTTACCAATGTCTCGCGCACTGCCCCGCTGGTGACTGAATTTTACGTTTTATCTTTGCTGGACTAACTGATCGTAACTTCATGACTTGGTCAAGCTTTAACATGAGAAATAGGTTTTAACTGTATAATACTTTGCATTTAACATATATTTATGTAAAAAAAAAATCGCTACCTAAAGTTTTTTTTATTGTAGCCTACAGTTTGCATCATTTTAACGGTGAGTACTCATCGTCGTGAGGGAGATATGCACCCTCGAGGAGTTCCCCTAAAACGGAGCCGCAACCCCACCCCCACCCCAAGAAGACACCACGGTGGGGCATGTAAAGGATACGCCGGGTCCGAGCGAGACGGGCCCCGGTACGTCACGAACCTACGCCCCTCCTCCCCTCAACATGACCAATAGCAACCTCACAGTAATGGCCAACTACATCTCGGCCGGCCCATTCTTCGCCAGGATCGGGGTGGGACTTGTCTTAGTACAGTCCCAAACAGCACCACGGCATCGGCTACCGTCCGTGTCGGGGAAGGATCGGCCACCATACGTCCTTCTGCTGTTGTCCCCTGCAGCATTGCAGCATCGGCCACCATCCGTGCCGGTGAAAGGTCGGCCACTGCCTCCTCCTCCTTCGGGAACAGCACCGCGGCATCGGCCACCGTCCGTGCCGGGGAAGGGTTGGGCACCGTACACCCTTTTGCTGCTGCCCTCAGGGTCTGTGGAACCACGGCATCGGCCACCGTCCGTGTCGGGGAAGGGTCGGCCACCATACGTCCTTCTGCTGTTGCCCCCTGCAGCACCTTGGCATCAGCCACCATCTGTGCTGGGGAAGGGTCGGCCACTGTATGCCCTTCTGCTGCAGCCACACCTAGAACCAGGCCCCCGGTGGCGGCCACTTTACGCCCTGAGTTGGACATGTCGGCCACTGTACGCACGTCAGCTGGTGTACCAGAGGGAAGCGGAACCGTGACATCAGCCACCGTCCATGTCGGGGAAGGGTTGGCCATCTTACGCCCTTCTGCTGCAACTCTCAGGGTCTGTGGAACCTCGATATTGGCCACCGTCTGTGTCGGGGAAGGGTCGGCCACCATGCACCCTTCATCCACAGCCTCTAGGGCTTCCCCGTTGGAAAGAGTCCCTGGCACGGCCCACCCTCCACCCAAAGGCCGCCGGGACGTTCCCACACTCTCTACAGGTGTGGTTCCTAGGAGGAGCTGCAGTTCGAGGTGTGGTGGCCGATTGCTGAGGAGGGGATCCATGAACGCCCTTCGAATTGCCCCTGGCCGACGCCCGAACCTGACGGATGCCACCTGGAGGGGACACCACAGCCAAACCCTGACGGCACCCCAGCAGCATGGCGACCACAGTCCCCAGCCTCCCAGGGACGTCCCCCGAACTCCAGGGCAGAACCTCCTGGGCTTCTCCCTCTGCCGGCCCTCTGCCTGGAGCAGGAGGCGTCAGAAATGACTCCTGACCCTGTTCGGCCCCAGCCCCGAGGGCCACTCACTAGGTCGAGCCTCCGCCATGAGTGAGCCTCCCTGCACCCCTGACCAGGACCACGCCCGGGCCACGACACCTCCTGTAGTGGTTCCGTGCTTCCTACAGGAAAGCACGTCCGTGGGCCAACCCTCTACACCCGGGTGCCACCTCGACTAGACCTAGGTTTCAGCAGCCCAAGAACCTCTATAGTGCAACCGGGAAATAGAAACTGACCATACCCGTATTGTGTGTAGGGTCTCAGAACAGTGATGCAGTGAAAGCCAATAGTGAACGTACCTATAAAGTGTACTCTGACATACGGTGCGAGTTAGGCTAGTCCAGAAACTAAGAACGATACACAAGGACTAAGGGGAGGACTTGGACTCTCCAGCCCCTATGTATTATTTACATATGTTACAGTCTATCTATCTATCTATTGCCAGACGCCTCAGTCCCGTTTGGGGTGGCCACAAACAAATCGCCTCCAAGTCGCCCTGTCCCCCGCCATTTCACTGCCCTGCTCCCAACTCACACACCCCTCTCTCATATACCTCTCCACCCCATCCCTCCATCTCATCCTCGGCCTCCCCCTCCCTCTTCCCCCCTCCACCTCACTCACATACACTCTCTTCGTCAGTCTTTCACCCTCCATCCTCTCCACATGGCCAAACCACCTCAGTGTGTTCCTCATAACGCTTCCTATCACATCCACATCCACACCACAATGCTCCTTTATATCCTCATTCGTCAGCCTGTCTCTCCATGTGACTCCACAGGCTTCTCTTAAATAACTCATTTCCACTGCCCTCACTCTTGACTTGTGTCCATCCAACAACGTCCAAGCTTCACTTCCAAACGTTAGAGTTGGTATCACAATACTGTCATGTAGTAACTTTTTCACCTCCATGCTCACTTCCCTGTTTCTTATCACTGCTTTCAAAGAACCAGCAACCTTTCTTCCCTGCTGTACCCTTTCAAGCACTTCACCCTCCAACCCTCCATCCTTACTCATCACACTACCCAAGTACTTAAACGTACTCACATTTTCCAATTCCTCACCATCCAACCTCGCTGTACATTCACTGACTTCACCTCTCTCAAAGACCATCACTTTACTCTTCCCTACATTCACCTTTAGATTCCGTTTCTTACACACTCTCCCAAACTCATCCACCAAGCCTTGCAGCTCCCCTTCGTCTTCACTCAACAACACAGTATCATCTGCAAACAACAGTACAGGGAGTTTCCAAACACTATCCTCTCTCACCAGGGCGACTCCAACATCCACTACCCTACCTTGTACCTCTTTTATTACCCCATCCATGTACAGATTGAACAACCATGGAGACATGACACATCCCTATTTCAACCCAACTTTCAAAGAGAAAAATTCACTTAGTTCACCATCCACATGCACTGCAGCCTTCGCACCATCGTACATACTCTTCACAGCATTCAACAACTTCCCATCTACTCCATATATTCTTAATACTTTCCACAATCCTTGTCTATCCACCCTGTCATATGTTATCTCCAAATCCATGAAAGCCGCGTACAACTTCTTTCCCTTCTCTAGAAACTTTTCCACTAAAGATCTAAGAATGAATATCTGATCTACACAACCTCTTCCCTTCCTAAAGCCTCCCTGTTCTTCTCCAATTAATTTCTCTGTTCTTTCTCTAACTCTGTCAATAAGTATCCTACCATACACTTTTCCTATTATACTAAGAAGACAAATGCCCCTATGATTACCACACACTTCTTTTTCCCCTTTTCCTTTGTACAAGGGAATAATTATACCTGACTTCCAGTCCTCTGGGACTCTACATTCGTCCCACGCCAATCTGCACATCTTCCACATCCATTCTACTACTATCTCTCCCCCATGCTTCAGCATTTCACCACACACTCCATCAATTCCTGGGGCTTTCCCCGATTTAACTTTCTTCATTGCTTCCACAACTTCTATCTTACTGATTTCTTCCTGTCTTCTCACCTCCCTCCTTCTCCCATCCATTCCCTAGCCACTTAATACTCGCATTACTTCCATCCTCTATGTTCAATAATTCCTTAAAGTGTTCTCTCCATCTGCTCACTTTTTCTCCCTTCTCCAGTAGTAATCTACCATTTTTATCTTTCACTCCCCTGCTAACTTCACTTCCACCCTGTCTTACTCTTTTCACCTCTTTACAGAACATTTTCTTACAGTCCCTCCACTTTACACTCAAATTCCTCATCCACTTTCTTCTTACCCTCTCTTACTAATCTTTTCACCTCTCTCTTTCTTTCTACATATAACTCTCTCTTCCGCCTCTCAACTTCTTCCACGCCCCTATTTCTCATCCATTCATTGTATGCTTTCTTCTTTTATGCCACAGCCTGTCTCACCTCTTCAGTCCACCACGCTGTTCTTTGCACCCCCCTCCGTCTTCTCTTCCTTCCACACACCACATCACACGCTGCACATATTTCTTCTGTAAATATCCTACACACACCTTCCACGTCTCTCATCTGCTCCAATTCATATTTGCCCAATCGTTCCTCCACTTCTCTCTTATACTCTGCTTTTTTCTCATCCTCTTGTAACCTTTCCACTCTCCTTGCAACTACTCCTTCCTCTCGTCTCTCCCTTCTTCTATTCCTCCATTTTACTTGAATCCTAATTCTGGCCACCACCAAGTAGTGTTCAGAAAGTCCACTCCCCCAACCTCTATAAGCTCTTGCATCCATTACACATCTTCGCATCCTTTCATCCACACGCACATAATCAATCATTGCCTTCCGTTCATTCAGTTCACCACCCACCCTTCTCGTCACTCGCCATGTATACCTGTGGATCATTTTATGCCTGAAGAGGGTATTGGCTATCACCAACCCCCTCCCAGCACAAATGTCCACTAACGCACTCCCATTCTCATCTATCTCAGCAGGCACACCCCACTCACCAACTATTCCATCCACCTTCACATTCCCAACTTTACCATTCATATCACCGATCAAAAACACTCTCTCATTCCTTCCAAACTTTTCCATGCACACTTCTACATTTGTCCAGAACTCTTCTCCCACTCTTCTAGCACGATCTTGCGTTGGCGCTTACACATACACAATCGCCCACATTTGTATTCCAACTTTCAACTTTACCCACACAATCCTTGACCCAACTGATCCATACTGTCTTATGCTCTTCTTCCATCTTTTACTCACAACTATACATACTCCTTCCTTTGCCCTCTCATTCTCACCTACTCCTGCACATATACCCCATCCATACTCCCATTCTCTCACACTTTCTCCTCTCCATTTTGTTTCAGTTATTCCACATACATCCACTTTCGCATCCTCAAGCACCTGGACAATCTCTCTCTCATCTCATCGTTCGCTCCTCTTACATTCCATGTACCCATTACCAAGTCCTTTGTCCGGTCCTGGGTCGTCATCGTTTGTTCAGTCCTTGTCCGAGGCTTCTTGTTTTTTTTTTTTTAGTTAGTTGTTTTCCGGGGAGGGGCACTAACCCTCCGTCAGTTACAGACTGACGGTAATCACATATATACGTATAGTGTGCTGTGAGTACTGCCACTAATAAGCCTGTCACTGTACCTGTGCCTTGTTTTGTGTACCAATGTATGGATATTGTAAGGAAGTTGAATTAAGGCAACATATGTGTTAACGTAGCTTGCCGAGTTTTTTTGTCCTGTTCCTCTGTTAGGTGTTCTATACCTCATACCAATTAATCTGGCCAGGCATGTATGGCAACACTGTTTCCGCCGAGATGCTGATTGGCTGGAGGTGTTTGTTCGATTTCGTTGTTGCGTACTCTATTATCAGATATGATACTGAGTTTGTCGACAATACAATCGTCAAAAGCAATAAGAAATCCGTTATATACTTAACAACAATGAAATCTGCGTAGGAAGATAGAAATATGAGTCAACAAAGTATTATAATAGTCCAAGTCAAGGTCAGCATTCGAACAATTCCTTTAAATCTCCGTCACTCGATAAAATTACAGAAAATTAAGGAAACCTGCTTAATCCAAGCGCTGGTGTAGCACACCCTTGGGCAATGGGAGGAGGGCAGCTACAGGCCGTCTCTTTCCTGTCAGTGTGGCAACTGGCTGTCACCGGGGCCCAACTCCCTGATGGGATTACAAAGTGCGGCTGCTGTCCGTCACCCGCCTGCAATCGCAACTACTGGCCATTGTTGAAGTCCCGTATGAGATGCAACGTGTAGGCGAAGGGCAGCTACAGGCTGTCCCTTGTCTACTGGTGCGGCTGCCGGCCGTCACCAGGATTGTGCCCCTCGAGGCAACTGCAGAAGGGGAGAGGGCATACCGTTCTCTCCCCGTGTGTGGCAACCGGCCGTCGCGGGTTCTGCATGGGGGTGGGCAGCACTCTGAGCGGCTGCTGGCCATCTCTTAAGGGTGCAGCTACTGGCCACCGCTGTTGCACGGCTACAGGCAGTTGCAGGAGCATGGCTACAGAATGTTGCTTTAAAGGTGCAGCTACCGGCCGTCACTGGTGCATGGCTACAGGCCGTTGCTTTAACTGTGCAGCTACCGGCCGTCACTGGGGTGCTGCCTGGATCTAGGTTTCTAGCTGTACCTCGATCCTGTTGAAGGCTGGGTCGGTGGAAGGGTAATGCGCCCGGACTGAGATGTTCGCTCCGGGTACATTCCAGGGAATACGGGCGCGCGGCTATATGGGACTTACGTCCATATCGCACGGACGTTGCGCGCGCCCTACTTACCCCTCCGTTGTCGCCTCCTTGGGGTGTTGTGATGCCCTCCTCAGTTGTTACTATTTCATAAACAATATCCAAAGCCTACGCTATTGAGTTAACATAGACCTTGATAGTTCCTCATAAAAATTAGATAAGTTCATTTATGGAATGACGGGGAATAGTCTTGGGAGCGAAACTGCGAATTGTCGTGACAACTCGTCCATGACTCCACATGTTTTGATGGCGAGTTGTAGTAATCGCAAGCTGTTAAAAAAACAAAACAAAAACTAACTAACTGCATAATGGATGGTACAGCAGAAACTGTACTGGCTGGCCTGGTCTCGTTGCAGAGTGAAACAAATACCGGGTGTTGTATAAAAATATGTCGAAACGCCGCGTTCCGTTCAAACGTTGTGTACTTTAGTTTCCCACAAGAACCAAACAGGTAAGTAATTACTCTGCACAATTATGTTGTAGTATAAGATTGCCATTATATATCTTGCTATATGTGGCCGTTACCGTAAAGAAATGCCGCTCCTTAATAACTTGTTAAGGGGATAGGGGGGGGCTACTTCAGTTTTCCATGGTTTGATACTGATATTCTGATAAGTGTTCAGAGTGGTCATTATAGCTGTGTACAGTAGTAAGCTCCTACTCTAAAATTATCATTTCAGCCCAAAACCTCACTTTTCGTTTCTTTTGTCGGAACCTAACGATTATAGTGTTTTGTGTCAGGTTTCAATAATCGATTTTACCGCAAATTACCCATTTTGTAGCTACGGCCATGTGGAGAGGATGGAGGGTGAGACTGACGAAGAGTGTATGTGAGTGAGGTGGAGGGGGGAAGAGGGAGGGGGAGGCTGAGGATGAGATGGAGGGATGGGGTGGAGAGGTATATGAGAGAGGGGGATGTGAGTTGGGAGCAGGGAAGTGAAATGGTGGGGAACAGGGCGACTTGGAGGCGATTTGTTTGTGGCCACCCCAAACGGGATTGAGGCATCTGGCAATAGATAGTAGTTACGGCCCCCCTTCCTCCCCCCTGAAATGTGCAAGTTATGTTAAATTCGGCAATAAAAATTGTACAGAAATCACTGAAATAGTTAGGTTCTGGAAAGAACAATATTTTATTGGAAATTACCAAGGCCGTTTGGTAAACTGGCTGAGCTGTATGTGAACTAACATAACCAAACCTATCCTTGTAAGGCCATGCTGTATTTAATTAACCTAACCTAACCTAATCTTGTAAGGCTGTGTTGTACTTTCTAACCAAACCTGATCTTGTAAGGCTGTGCTGTGGTCAGTTAACCTAACCTAACCTAATCTTGTAAGGCCATACTGTATTTAATTAACCTAACCTTGTAAGGCTGTGCTGTACAGTATTAAACTAAGTCACTGGCTGTTGGCTTGCCCATGTTGCCTGGAGAGATGGACTGCAATGACGAAGTGTTGACGTGTATTAGTCGTACCAGTATGTTCGTTTAGGAACGTGGCAGAAGTCCGTCGTCTCTTAGAAATTTAACAGAAGCCTGGTTGTTTTTTAAACAATTTACAATTACATGCCACGTTGAGTACACCGCTTCCCGTTCGATAAGCGAAGTTAAGCAACGTTGGGTCTGGTTAGTACTTGGATGGGTGACCGCCTGGGAACACCAGATGCTGTTGGCATAACTCCCTACGTGTCAAGTGGGGTTGGTGGAGGATTAGTGCCCCTCCCTGTAAAACAATTAACTCTAAGCCCTTGACCACCCCGTTTGGGATACATGGTGTCTGGCGATGGATGGATGGATGGACAATTACTTTGTAAAACCCAAAGTCACAAGTTGGACAGGTGCACTTGATTGTCGCCATGGCCAGACTAGCCGAAATTCAGATTATCAGAGGGGCCTCCCTTTCTTATTTTGGGAAATACTTTTTGAAATTTTCATTCATTCATTGCCAGACGCCATGTATCCCAAACGGGGTGACCAAGGGCTTAGAGTTAATTGTTTTACAGGGAGGGGCACCAATCCTCCACCAACCCCACTTGACACGTAGGGAGAACGTTATGCCAACAGCATCTGGTGTTCCCAGGCAGTCACCCATCCAAGTACTAACCAGACCCAACGTTGCTTAACTTCGCTGATCGGACGGGAAGTGGTGTACTCAGCGTGGTATGCCCACTGGCCTAAAACAAAGCAAAATGCAGAGGTCGCTTCCAACCAAATTGTCAGAAAAAAAAAAAATCTTGCAGTATTATTGGTTTTGCTGTTAGATTCCAGGTCTAGTTGAGTACCCATATCCCATAGTTTTCCAAAGTCTGTCAAGTCTGTTCTTGAAAATGGTAATGGATTCAGCTTGGACTACATATTCAGGAAGCCTGTTCCAATCATTCACTACTCGTTGAGTAAATAAGTCTGATCTTACCAAGAGTCTACTTATCTTCTTAATCTTGAAACTACGGCCTCTCGTTGTCCTTCCTGTTTCATACGAAAAAAGTTTATCTCTGTTTATGTTCTCTAGCTTCTTGGTTATTTGGAAGGCTTCTGTTAGGTCTCCTCTCTTTCTCCTCATAAAAAGCGAATACAAGTTATGAAAATTCAGCCTCTCTTCATATGTAAGATGCCTACATTCCCTTACTGCCTTTGTAGATCTCTGAACTTGCTCTAAGATGCCTCTATCCTTGGCAAAGTAGGGACTTCAAGCCTGGACTGAGGTTTCCATGTGTGCTGTCACGTACCCTGGATATACTTTCTTGAATATGCTTGCATCCATGTGCTTCAAGCTATTCTTCAGTCTCCTCATCACAGATGTTGACTTTGCTGCTGCTACATGGCACTGTTTGGATGGCTTCAGGTCATTTGTTATATAGATGCCCACTTCTTTCTCCTCTGTCGTTGTTTTTATTTCATGCAGGACTACTTCATCTCCTATACATTCTTTCATTTGATATACAGTAGACTCTTCTTATCCGCTGATTTAGGTTTCCATGGATCAAACTTATTTTAATACTGCACTATACACTGTAACTTAATTTGAAATTGGCGCGCAACTCATGCTTCTTTTGTAGCAACAGTTAGCATACCTGCATCCACGGGCATTCCTGCTGCTCCACCAGTCTTATTGTAAACACCAATCAGTTTGTTACTTACGTAGTCGTCGCCCTTCTCGTGTTTACAACTCTACTGTGCTTCATTGTGTAAGTGAAAAATGGCTCCCAAGAAACAAGTAAAGGATGAAAGCAGTCCTTCTAAGTCAAAGAGAGAGCGTAAAGGTGTTATTTGGTGTCATGTCAGAAGGGTGAGATGAGACTCACAGCTTACCTACAGTGCCGCCACACATCTCGTCGCCTCACCACACTGGCACTGCAGGAACTGCACTACAATCATCATCGTCATCATACAGAGATCATTGTCATCTATACAGCAATCATCCTCGTCATACAGCAATCGTCATCATTGTACGAAGGTTATGAAGAGAACACAGTTTTTTGGTGAGTGTTAATATGTATTTGTAATATTTTAAAGTATGTTTTTATTTTTTTAGGGATGTGCTTAGCTTATGTGGAAATGATATGCCATTTTGTGATGATGACTTGAGTATCCTCAAAATTTACCTCCCACGGGGGTCTCTGGAACATAACCCCTGCAGATAACTAGGGTCTTCTGTACTGTACCTTCATTCTGTCTGCCATAATGCATTACTTTACACTTATTTACATTAAACTTCATAAGCCATTTATCTGACCATTTACATAATTAAAATATGTCTTCTTGTAACATGTCTTGGTCTTCCATTGCTGTGGCTCTACTGTACAATTTTGTGTCATCAGCAAATATCTTGATTTGTGACTGTATTTGCTGTGGCAGATCATTGACAAATAATATGAACAGTAATGGAACTAACACAGACCCCTGTGGAACACCGCTCTTGACTGGTGCCTAGGATGACATCGCACCACTGACCACAGCTCTCTGTCTTCTATTGCTTAGAAAGTCCTCAGTCCAGTTTATCATCTTTCCTTTGATACCATAACCTTGTAGCTTAATGCATAGTCTTTTGTGTAGGACTGTATCAAAGGCTTTCTGATAGTCCAAAGAAGAAAAAAAATCTGTACCGGGTATTGACTTCATTACTGAATTGTGGTGGTAAGTATTGGTACCCAAAATTCTAGTCGCAGAGAGAACTATCCATTGAGACCATTGATGAAGAGAAAAATAATGAATTCCATTATGGGTTGAAATAATAATACTGTAGAACCACCCCTCCATTAATATTTATTTTTTTAGGAAATGCCCCCAAGTTTTTTTTTTTTTTTTTTTTGGGGGGGGGGGACATTTCTCCCAAGAGATAACACCCAAAGTAAGGCCAGATTAATCCAAAATCTAACTCACCCAAACCAAATGTAACCAAACCTGAACCCCAAGATCGCCACATGATTATAATCTAACATGATCCCTGCCCTCGTCAGACCCTGTATGGAAGCCATCTGTGATTAGAAACGTTAGATAGCCACCCCACTAACAGCAACATGAAATATTTTTGTTATGAGTACAAATTATTAATTAGCCAAACTGTGTTTATGATGAACATTAGGAAACAAGAGAAATTAGTTACAATCAAATTGTAGAAGCAAAATACAGTACAAGTAATAGCTATTCTATTTTCAGTAGAACAATCCTATACAGTAGACCCTTTTTATCCGCGGAATTTGCATCCATGGATTTAACTTTCCGCGGATCAAACTTATTTTAATACTGTACTGTACAGTGTAACTTAAATTGAAATTGGCGTGCAACGCGCACCTCTTTTGTCACTACAGTTAGCATACGCGCACCTACTGGGAGTTCCTGTCATTCCGCCAGTCTTACTGTAAACACCAATCAGTTTGTTACTTACGGTGAATCTTCAAAATATGAAAACCCGAAGTACGAATTTTCAATGGTACGAAAGCGATGAATATAGGACATATTCCACAACATGAAAATATGTCTCGATGATACAAAAATCGATACTCGATACGAAAGGAAATATAGAGATAGCCCGATTATCCAGACTATACGATGTGAAGAGGTGCCTGAATAGTCTGAAATCATGATTAATCTGGTGGAAACAAAACACAAGTACTGTTAGATTTATTTATTTTCCAGTAAATGTACAGTGAAAGACACAGCTACTGGTATCTTCCCAGTTCAGTCTGAAGAAGATTTACACCAGGCAAAATACAATGAAAACCCTGTTTTTACTAGTGCGTTTTTCAAATGGTTCGATATTTCCATGCTATATTCGTCAGACTTTGGGAAGATACTTGTGTCTTTCACTGTACACTTGAAGCAGCAGAAAGACCTTACCAATTCAATTCATAATCCTTCAGCTTGTTTCTGTAATTTTCTGACAACTTTCAGTTTGGCTAATTACTTTTTCTTAGATCTTTAGTGGAAAAGTTTCTAGAGAAGGGAAAGAAGTTGTATGCGGCTTTCATGGATTTGGAGAAAGCATATGACAGGGTGGATAGACAAGGATTGTGGAAAGTATTAATAATATATGGAGTAGATGGGAAGTTGTTGAATGCTGTGAAGAGTATGTATGATGGTACTAAGGCTGCAGTGCGTGTGGATGGTGAACTAAGTGAATTTTTCTCTTTGAAGGTTGGGTTGAAACAGGGATGTGTCATATCTCCATGGTTGTTCAATCTGTACATGGATGGGGTAATAAAAGAGGTACAAGGTAGGGTAGTGGATGTTGGAGTGGCCCTAGTGAGAGAGTATAGTGTTTGGAAACTCCCTGTACTTTTATTTGCAGATGATACTGTGTTGTTGAGTGAAGACGAAGGGGAGCTGCAAGGCTTGGTGGATGAGTTTGGGAGAGTGTGTAAGAAACGGAATCTAAAGGTGAATGTAGGGAAGAGTAAAGTGATGGTCTTTGAGAGAGGTGAAGTCAGTGAATGTACAGCGAGGTTGGATGGTGAGGAATTGGAAAATGTGAGTACGTTTAAGTACTTGGGTAGTGTGATGAGTAAGGATGGAGGTTTGGAGGGTGAAGTGCTTGAAAGGGTACAGCAGGGAAGAAAGGTTGCTGGTTCTTTGAAAGCAGTGATAAGAAACAGGGAAGTGAGCATGGAAGTGAAAAAGTTACTACATGACAGTAATGTGATACCAATTCTAACGTATGGAGGTGAAGCTTGGACGTTGTTGGAAGGACACAAGTCAAGAGTGAGAGCAGTGGAAATGAGTTATTTAAGAGGAGCCTGTGGAGTCACATGGAGAGACAGGCTGATGAATGAGGATATAAAAGAGCGTTGTGGTGTGGATGTGGATGTGATAGGAAGCGTTATGAGGAACACACTGAGGTGGTTTGGCCATGTGGAGAGGATGGAGGGTGAAAGACTGACGAAGAGAGTGTATGTGAGTGAGGTGGAGGGAGGGAGAGGCCGAGGATGAGATGGAGGGATGGGGTGGAGAGGTATATGAGAGGGGGGGGGGTGAGTTGGGAGCAGGGCAGTGAAATGGCGGGGGACAGGGTGACGTGGAGGCGATTTGTTTGTGGCCACCCCAAACGGGATTGAGGCGTCTGGCAATAGATAGATAGACTTTTTCTTGCTGAAAAATTTCCTTCCTGTCATTATCGTCACTTTTCCCTATGATCGTTTCCAACTCAGTGGGAGAAACTCAATGTGCTCAAAGGTGGATATTGTTTCCCATTTTCCCAACTGGAGGTTAGGTTAGGTTAAATTATTAGGTACAGATAAGCTCGGTTAGGCCGCATTTAGTTAGACACTTTGGGAAGAACAGTCCTTTCCGCCATTATGTTAACGAAATAAACAAGAGTTGTCACATCTGAACAGCTAGAAACGATGGAGAAACAGATTTAACAAGAAACGTTTACTGTATTTACCAACCCAGAAATAATCTGAAAAACATAACAGACTATCAGGAAGAACTGATTTGGTAAGGTGCCTTTACTGCTTAAAGTAAAACGTATGTTTAGCCTCCTCAGTGGCTGTGGGTTCAGATATTTGCATGCTCCCTTGGTTGGCCTTGGGACCATTTTTTTCAAAGTTCTAAAATCAACTTCTTTTTCTTACATATGTGAAGGATATTTGTCATGTCTCCATGGTTGTTCAATCTGTACATGGATGGGGTAATAAAAGAGGTACAAGGTAGGGTAGTGGATGTTGGAGTGGCCCTGGTGAGAGAGGATAGTGTTTGGAAACTCCCTGTACTGTTGTTTGCAGATGATACTGTGTTGTTGAGTGAAGACAGAGGGGAGCTGCAAGGCTTGGTGGATGAGTTTGGGAGAGTGTGTAAGAAATGGAAACTTGGGGTGAATGTAGGGAAGAGTAAAGTGATGGTCTTTGAGAGAGGTGAAGTCAGTGAATGTACAGCGAGGTTGGATGGTGAGGAATTGGAAAATGTGAGTACGTTTAAGTACTTGGGTAGTGTGATGAGTAAGGGTGGAGGTTTGGAGGGTGAAGTGCTTGAAAGGGTGCAGCAGGGAAGAAGGGTTGCTGGTTCTTTGAAAGCAGTGATAAGAAACAGGGAAGTGAGCATGGAAGTGAAAAAGTTACTACATGACAGTATTGTGATGCCAGCTCTAATGTACGGAAGTGAAGCTTGGACATTGTTGGAAGGACACAAGTCAAGAGTGAGAGCAGTGGAAATGAATTATTTAAGAGGAGCCTGTGGAGTCACGTGGAGAGACAGGCTGACGAATGGGGATATAAAGGAGCGTTGTGGTATGGATGTGGATGTGATAGGAAGCATTATGAGGAACACACTGAGGTGGTATGGCCATGTGGAGAGGATGGAGGGTGAAAGACTGACGAAGAGAGTGTATGTGAGTGAGGTGGAGGGGGGAAGAGGGAGGGGGAGGCCAAGGATGAGATGGAGGGATGGGGTGGAGAGATATATGAGAGAGCGTGGTGTGAGTTGGAAGCAGGGCAGTGAAATGGCGGGGGACAGGGCGACTTGGAGGCGATTTGTTTGTGGCCACCCCAAACGGGATTGAGGCGTCTGGCAATAGATAGATAGTGAAAAGACTCGTCTGGCACACCTGGCTTCTTTTTTTTTTAGTTATTTTTTCCCCTTAACCCATCCTGTGATTTGCTATGATTCATGTAAGAATTAATAAAATTAGGATGCGTGTTACAATAGCATGTAAACATCGTCGAAAACATCTGGGATGAAGTGAACTGTAAACAACTGACTGCTTCAGGTGGTAGAGTAGGGTCGTGTAAACACACCAGTGACCCTCATTCCCATCCCATAATTGCTTGCAGTTTTTTGTAGCTCACCCTAACTCAGCGTCACTGACACCAGTACAATAAGGTGTTGTTCAAGGCTAGCAGCTATGAAGGAAATAATGGAGTACATTATTTTTTGTATCAGTCCTCACTCTTTCACACATACACATAAGAACAAACAAAAGAATGAGCAGTAACTATACACTAACTCTAAGGAGCAGAAATAACTGTGCTCAGTCGGTCCGAAATATATGGGGAAGAGCGATACTGAACAAAGAATGTGGAACTGAATGCTTTTGTACGAGAACATGTGGGACGAACGAGTACTTTTTTTTCTGATTAGCAAACATTTTTGATCCATATCGTCTCTTAAAATTGTAAAACCCATAATCTGTCGTGTAAGCTTACAGCCTAAAGATCTTACCAATTCAGTTCATATTCCTCTAGTTTGTCTTCTATATCTTTCTGACTATTTTGAGGGTGGTAAATTATGTTCTCTTGATGAAAGAAACTTACTCAAAATTAGGGCGCATGTAACATAAGCATGTAAACATCGTCGAATACACCTGGAGTGAAGAGAACGCCTGACTGATGGGATGGTAGAGTAGGGTCATGAAAACACACCAGTGACCTTCGTTCCCTTCCCATAATTGTTCGCAGTTTTCTGTAGGACGCCCTAACTCAATGTCATTGACACCAAAACAGTGAAGTGTTGTTCAAGGCTGGCAGCTATGAAGAGGTTAATGGAATACTGTGCGAAAAATTCAAAATGGGTGCGGTGCACAGCGCTGCGCTCGCTTGCCAAGAGAAAACGAACTAACCCCTCTCTGGTAAACAAATTTTCACATGCTTCTCAGTTGAGTCCACGTCCCTTTCCTCACAGCTTCACTGTACATGAGGATATTTTCGCAGCTCTTCACCTTTTCATATTGTTTCGCCATGCCTCCCAAGCGCCCTGCATCATCTTCAGCATTGGGGGAGCCCGCTGCAAAGAAGCAGCAGCACCGTACTCTAATTCTGGAAAGGAAATTGGAAATTATAAGACCCCATGAGGAGGGGCAAGGAGTCTCAGAGATTGGGCGTGCTTTAGGCCTTGCAGTTTCCACCGTTGGGACTGTGACAAAGAAAAAGGAGATGTACAAGAATATGGCCACCTCCTCTACAATTGTATACAGGTATTGCATACTTCTTAATAGGGGGGGAAAGTTTAGGTGGGGGGTCCGAGGGGGTCCTGGGACTCATCCCCCCATTTATACATATATTTCAATGGGGAGAATCGTTCTGATATACGAATTTTCGAATTACGAAAGTTTTTTTTTGGTCCCTATCCCTTTCGTATATCGAAGACTCACTGTATGTTGTTGTCGCCCTTCTCGTGTTTACAACTCTACAGTACTTCGTTGTGTACAAGAAAAATGGCTCCCAAGAAACAAGTAAAGGATAAAAGCAATCCTTCTAAGCCAAAGAAAGAGCGTAAGGTGTTATCATTGGCAGAGAAAAGGGTCAGACTAGATGCACAGCTTACCTACAGTGCCGCCACAGATCTCGTCATCTCACCACGTTGGCAGTGTAGGAACTGCACTACAATCATCTTCGTCATCATACAGCAATCATCGTCATTTATACAGCAATCATCGTCATTTATACAGCAATCATCATCATCATACAGCAGTCGTCGTCATTGTATGAAGGTTATGAAGAGAATGCACAGTCTTTTGGTGAGTGTTAATATGTATTTGTAATACAGTATTTTAAAGTATGTTTTTATATGTTCAGGGATGTGCTTAGCTTATGTGGAAATAATATGCCATTTCTTGATGATGACTTGAGTACCCGCAGAATTTGCCTTCTGCAGGGGTCTCTGGAACCTAACCCCCGCGGATAACTAGGGTCTACTGTACCGTAAACTGGGGTGAATTCAGACTCGGGGCGAATTCGGATATTATTGCAATAAAAAGGTGTTTAAATTAATTAATAATTAATGAATAAACATATTAGAAATCTGTTTGCTCCCGATTGTTTGTAATTCTTTACTGTACTTTCGTGTATAAAGATACTTAATATATCACGTGACACATACCAAATATATACTAAAAAGCAACCATATGTAAAAAGAATAAAATTTGTAACATTGGCAAACTTTCTTTGGCAGAAATGTTAATGAATAGATGCAGGAAAATCTTCAGTGCCCGGATGTACTTTCATGCCTAGTGTGAAAGTGCATAGTAAGTAATTAGCATTATCTTCTCAATTAATCTCTTAACTAGGCATTTAATGAAATTTTTAAAATTTTAATGCAAATTGGAGTCAGTTCGGACATGGGGTGAATTTGGACAGGGGGAGTATGAACGAAAAAGTAACACTTTTTACAATGTACAATTGCTTATAATTTGCCAGATGTGGATACTGTGTGTAATTGGGTTCATATGTATCATTTACAGGTATACTCTTGAGCTTTTATGGTACTACCTGTTTAAACAAGGTCACCCAATGACTCGAACATTTAAGAAAAGAACTGGTGGAGATCAAGGTCCTTATCGTAATGAAAAAGGCAAGCAAAAAACTGGGAAATCCAAATAATCATGTTAAATATCACCTGTAACTTATAAACCATCAGTCTTCCAAAAACGAAATTATTAGTCAAGAAATGATTGTTCCATATACTGTACAGTACTAAGGTTTGTAGCTAGATTTATCTTATCTACATGTGTTCTAATATGTTTTATTTAAACCAAGGAAAAAAATAAAATTGCTGTTGTGTTCATATCTCATTATAGTCATTAGCTTATTTTGTTAGGGAGTGGCATTATTTTTGTACTGGAAGAACATTTTTTTAAAAAGCCCCAGAGCGTCCGAAATGGCCCCACATACGTCCGAGACTAAACTGGGAACCCAGGGTAGTCATATGCATTCATTTTCTATTTATGTACGAATTTATACAGTGTGTCCGAATTCACCAAAGTTTGAGTACAAATTCGGACACCCAGTACTATATTTGCTATAATTATATATGAAACATTTTAAATTTTGTACTGCTATGATTCGATACCCTAGTGGACCAGCTCAACGTACAGTACTTAAGATCTTGGACTGAATTAAAAACTAGATTACATGGCACAAAAAAATGAAAAAATCGTCCGAATTCACCCCAGTTTACGGTACTTACTTTTTTTATGTTTTGTAGATATTTCTTTGCCCATACCTAGAAGCTTTACTGTTCCGCAAAAAATTGTACCGGTGCTTGTTTTACTTTTGAGAAACTGAGCCATGACCTAACTTATCTTAATCGATTTAGAATTAGTTGATGCAGATTGCATAGTTATGTTACACTGCTGCACTGAAGCAACATTGCATCCTACTTCCCCAAAACTATTGCTCTGTTGACCATGCCACCAGGCATAGTTAACAGAGCACTTTACTCCCAATACATGTGACCTGAGTTCAAGCTCATGCTGCTTGTATGGGGGAGGTGAGCTCTCCTTTGTCAAGTGTAGCTCAGGGTGCACTGTGATAAAAGACCCATAAGGGTTTGAAACTTTTTTTTTTTTTTTTTTTTATGTGACCAACTCTGGCCAAAGGCTTTGCAGCCTATTACCAAGCCCCAGTAGTCCTCGTACATCCATGCACCTCCACGTGTCACCACTTCAGCGCCAACACCCACCGTCTATACTGAATACATTCTAGGGCTGTCTCGTACAGGACTGGTGTATTGGTATTAGCGGGAGTATTTTTACAACATGTCGGCAGGTCGTCTGGTAGATCAGTAAAATGTGCTTTTAAAGAAATTCAAATCCTTAAACTGTTCCCTGCCCCAGCAGGGATTCAAACCTGGCTCCATTAGGACTGCAGGCCAACTCTTCCAATTTGGCCACCGCCTCCCCTGCTTGATGGGGATAAAGATTAGGTGGTCTGTACCCTCGTGCCTATGCCTCACTCTAGCCTCAGTGAGGCTTGGTAGTGTGTCAGCAATCTCAGGAGCAGCCAGGGTCAGCCTGTTCATCCTCATAGGTTAGGATACTAGATCAAGGACCAGTGGTGCAATGAATTTGGAAGAAATTTGAGTGTAAGAGAATGTAAGAAAATATTTAAGGAAAGAGGTAAAGAGGGTTAGACAGGTTGCCAAAGAAGTTAGTTGGGGAGTGAAAGATAAAAATGTTAGATTACTAGTGGAGAAGGGAGAAAAAGTGAGCAGATGGAGAGAACACTTTAAGAAATTGTTGAACATAGAGAATGAAAGAAATGCAAGTGTAAGTGGCTGGGGAATGGCAGGGAGATGGAGGGATGTGAGAAGAGAGGAAGAAATCGGTAGGATGGAAGTTGTGGAAGCAGTGAAGAAAGTTAAAATAGGGAAAGCTCCAGGAATTGACGGAGTGCGTGGTGAAATGCTGAAGCATGGGGGAGAGATGGTAGTAGAATGGATGTGGAAGATGTGCAGATTGGCCTGGGAGAAAGGTAGAGTCCCGGAGGATTGGAAGTCAGGTATAATTATTCCCCTGTACAAAGGAAAAGGGGAAAAAGAAGTATGTGGTAATCACAGGGGCATTTGTCTTCTTAGTGTAGCCTAATAGGAGAAGTATATTGTAGGATACTTTTTTACAGAGTTGAGGGAAATAACAGAGGAATTAGTTGGAGAAGAACAGGGAGGCTTTAGGAAGGGAAGAGGTTGTATAGATCAGATATTCATTCTTAGATCTTTAGTGGAGATCTTTAGTGGAAAAGTTTCTAGATAAGGGAAAGAAGTTGTATGTGGCCTTCATGGATTTGGAGAAAGTATATGACAGGGTGGATATACAAAAATTGTGGAAAGTATTAAGAATATATGGAAAAGATGGGAAGTTGTTGAATGCTGTGAAGAGTATGTATGAGGGTGCTAAGGCTGTAGTGCATGTGGATAGTGAACTGAGTGAATTTTTGTATTTGAAGGTTGGATTGAAACAGGGATGTGTCATGTCTCCATGGTTGTTCAATGTGCATATGGATGGGGTTATAAAAGAGATACAAGGTAGAGCAGTGGATTTTGGAGTGTCCCTAATGAGAGAGGGCAGTGTTTAGAAATTCCCCATAGCTACTGTTATTTGCAGATGATACTGTGTTGTTAATTGAAGACAAAGGGGAGCTGCAAGGCTTGGTGGATGAGTTTGGGAGAGTGTGTAAGAAATGGAATCTAAAGGTGAATGTAGGGAAGAGTAAAGTTTTGGTCTTCGAGAGAAGTGAAGTCGGCAAATGTACAGTGAGGTTGGATGAGGAGGAAATGGAAAATGTGAGTGCATTTAAATACTTGGGTAGTGTGATGAGTAAGGATGTAAGTTTAGAGGATGAAGTGCTTGAAAGGTTACAACAAGGAAGAAAGGTTGCTGGCTCCTTGAAAGCAGTGATAAGAAACAGGGAAGTGAGCATGGAAGTAAAAAAGTTACTACATGACAGTATTGTGATACCAACTCCACCGTATGGAAATGAAGCTTGGACCTTGTTGGAGGGACTGAAGTCAAGAGTGAGAGCAGTAGAAATGAGTTATTTGAGAGGAGCATGTGGAGTCACATGGAGAGACAGACAGGCAAATGAGAAAGTGAAGGAGCATTGTGGTGTGGATGTGGATGTGATAGGAAGCATTAGGAGAACACATTGAGGGGGTTTGGCCATGTGGAGAGGATGGAGAGTGAGAGGCTAATGAGGAGAGTGTATGTGAGTGAGGTGGAGGGGGGGAGAGGGAGGGGGAGGCCAAGGATGAGATGGAGGGGTGGAATGGAGAGGTATATGAGAGGAAGGTGTGACCTGGGAGCAGGGCAGTGAAATGGCGGGGGACAGGGGGACATGGAGGCGATTTGTTTGTGGCCACCCCTTACGGGATTAGCCTAAGGCATCTGGCGATAGATAGGTAGATTATTATTATTATTATTATTGCTTCTCAATACACTGGGAAGTTATTTTTGTCAGTACAGTACTATTATTTTAGGGAAGATCTAAATTGCTGCCATTCACATACCGTTTCAGCTACAGCCTTCATTCTTTGACATTGGCCACTTCATCTGACCAAATATGCTTTTGATCCAACTACTGGAACTCAGATAGGATCTGAAAAAAAAAAGAAAAAGAAAAAGAAAAAAGCTCAAGAACCAACTAAGTTAGGTGACTAAATTTTATAGCATAAACCTGGGATGTGGCTAGAATCTATCTCTTTGTCTACCATATCTATATTTATAGCCAGATGCTATAATCCCATAGGGGTTGGCCGTTTGTCTTTGAGTTAGTGGTTTTATGGGTAGGAGCATTAACCCTCCACCAACCCACTTGTTTACACAGGGAACATGTGTGGTTTGGTTATATGGTTACCACTTTCCTGGCTTACAGGAAACTATTAGGCTAATCACTCAGTGTAAAGCCACCTGAAAAAAAAAGAAGAGTAATAAAAAGTGACAGGAAATATGGAAGAAATAGGAAGAGAGGAGAGTAGACACAGAAAAAGAACGATAAAGGTGAAGGAAGACATAGGCATTACTATATCAAGTGAATGGATGTTGGTCGACGCCACCTACCACATGACCAGAATGCAGTACTTAATGTAGTCCAGATTGGATCATTATTCTCAGAGATTGCCAATGGTCCAGAGGCAATCTTGATAACTTCTAAATGGCAGAGGGCATAGCTACATGGGCACTGGGAAATTATCAAAATTGTCCTTGGACAATTTTAATTTTTATTATTATTTTTATTATTATAATTACATTATTATTATTATTATAATTACAGTATTATTATTATTATTATTATTATTATTATTATAATAACAATAACTTTAGTGGTAGGTGGGGGTGCTCACCATCCACTCACTTGATATCGTGCTGCTCTGGGGTGCCTGTCTTTTCCTCTCTTTCTGTCTTTCCTTCCATCCTATTCTGTCTTTCTGTCCTTCATTCTTTCCTCTTCCTTCTGTCTGAGGGTGACTCTACACTGAGTGACAAGCCAAATAGTTACTAGTACACCAGGAAACTATTTACTACGCTGGATGGTGACCACATACCAAATTATGGCACCTGGTGGTTTAGTGGGTAATTAGGGCACTCCAGTTGGATTGAGCTGGTGCAGGTATATATCCAAGGGGTGGTTGAAGATTATTACTCACATAATGCCACTCAGGGATGAGTGAGGCTGGTCTCTCTCATCTTAAATGTCAGGACCAACTTGCGTAGCCCCGAGCTCCTACGCTTCTCATGGGGCAATACGAGATTTGATGATGATGATTATATAATGAAGGAGAAGTAAAGGAATGAAAAATAAAAAGGCCTTTACAGTAGTTAAGACTTCCTGGGTAAGTTAAGTTATAAGCAGTGTGAATAAAGGCAAGCTGTGGGTGCATTAAGTTTACACCCCATAATAAACATGTGAAACTACATTACCAGTATGTATTCCATTAACATGTGTCACTCCTCTCTTCCTGTTTTTTCCATCTTACCTGTCTCTTCTTGTTTTTCTTTCCTTTACGGGTGGCTTTACACTGAGTGACAAGCCAAATGGTTTCCTGTAAGCCAGGAAACCATTTACAACGCTGGGTGGTAACCATATAACCAAACCATACGTGCTCCCTACGTGTCAACAAGTGGGTTGGTGAAGGGTTAGTGCCCCTCCCCATAAAACAACTAACTCTAAGTCAAACGGCCACCCCTTATGGGATTATGGCATCTGGCAATAGATAGATAGATAGATTTAATCAACCACTGGTTTCTCCACTGCAGTATATGAACCAGTATATTAGTACCGGTACAGTACACTGAATTACAGGTCATGTTGCCACTGCCAGCTGGGAGACCAAAAGTACATCAACCAATAATTAATGTTAACATTATATATGATGCTGCCACAGCCCTCAGAAATCACAGTATAAAGTAGTGCTTCTTAGGTTTTTCAGTGCCATGAACCCAGAAAATTGTACAAAATTGTACTCACTCTGACTTCAAATGTTTTCCATTTTCATTCTCTATATAACTCATGTGATCACAAAACAGCCTATTAGTAACTCAGATAGCCTATACAGTTTAATTTGTCATTTGCAGACAAAGTGCTTGGCTGAAACTACTGAGAGAGTACATCACAGAGAACTGGGATTGTTCGCAGCTGCAAGTATGTTCAGATCACTTTGAACTTGGAGATATTGTTTACAATAATTCTCAGCCAGATCTGATGCCAAATGCACTTCCAAAGGTCCACCAGAATCCTCACAGAGGTACTGTATGTTATTGCATACTATTATTGTGATACTCTCAGTAATGTTCTTGATAAGGACAGTATTTCTGTCCTTATTTAGTCCCTTAACCCTGAGGTCACACTCAGTGACCTCGTCCCAGGTCTTTTTAGGTAACGTTGGGTCTGGTTAGTACTTGGATGGGTGACCGCCTGGGAACACCAGATGCTGTTGGCATCCCTACGTGTCAAGTGGGGTTGGTGGAGGATTAGTGCCCCTCCCTGTAAAACAATTAACTCTAAGCCATTGGCCACCCCGTCAGGGATACATGGCGTCTGGCAATGATGGTGATGATGATCTCTCTACCCTTCCACCATCATTAACACTTCTCACTTTCTGAACCCAATTTTCATTCCCTATCCTCTCCACATGCCTAAACCATCTCAGTCTACCTCTCCTTATCACAACAACACACTCCAGTCCCATCCAATCTCTCAACTCTTCCATCCTATCTTAGCCCCCCAGGCCTTGCATTCAAGGATGCACTGCACATCCACCTAATCATTGCCATTTCTGTATGCTTAAGCCTGTGAATATCCTTTTCCTTTACTCTCCAGGTTTCATTACCATACAGCATTTCACTCCTAATACATGCCATACACAAAGATCCCTTAGCATGGAGGGAGAGCCCTCTCATTGTCAGAAGAGGCAACAGCTCCCTCAACTTCTTCCAACCACTCCTCACTCTAGCCACAGAGGTAGCTCCTGCCTCACCTGCAGCACATAACATGTCTCCCAAATAACAAAACTCTTCCACACACCCAAGAGGCTTACCAGCAGGTTCAGTCCTTTCATGCCTGGCAAAATCCACATGCTCTCCCCGACACATCACACACATGAAATCAGCATTATCTCGCAGTTTGCCTGTAATACCACTACATCTCTTATGCACCTACTTATCACAAACACTTCACAAGATGGAATTACTTCCTACGCCCTTGTGACAACAGGGAAGCTGCCAGAAATCGAGCAGCATGGAGAGCTGCCATTAGATGACCAAACCTGACCCTTGCAAGCATGTTGGAGCCCGCAAACACGAAAATGAAAATGATGAGTATTTCTTTATCATGTTTTTGTTTTGTTTTTCATTTTTGTTTTTGAAGGTTGCAACATGCATGCATTCGTCAGCCTTGGTCACCTAATGGCAGATCTCCATGCTGCACGATCTTTGGCAGCCTCCCTGTTCAGTCCCTAACCCTGAGGTCACACTTAATGACCTCATCCCATGTCTTTCTCGGTCTACCCCCTGCAACCCAGCCCTCAGTACAGTATTAACACTTTTCACCTTCTGCACCCAATTATCATCCCCCAATTATCATCCCCCATCCTCTCCACATGCCCAAATCATCTTAATCTACCTCTCCTCATCACAACACCAATACACTCCAGTCCCATCCTACCTCTCAACTCTTCCATCGTAAACCCAGCCCCCCCAGGCCTTGTACGCAGGGATGCACTGCACATCCAGCTAATCATTGTCATTTTGTACATTTGAGCCTGCGAATATCCTCTTCCCTTACTGCCCAGGTCTCACTACCATATAGCATCACACTCCTAACACATGCTGCATACAAAGACCCC
This sequence comes from Coenobita brevimanus, assembly GCF_032717465.1. Lineage (NCBI taxonomy): Eukaryota > Metazoa > Arthropoda > Malacostraca > Decapoda > Coenobitidae > Coenobita > Coenobita brevimanus. The sequence continues at coordinate 69,116,155 of NC_136976.1, forward strand.
TTAGCATGTAGGGAGAGTTCTCTCTGTCAGGAGAGGCAACAGCTCCCTGAACTTCTTCCAACCACTTCTCACCCTAGCCACAGAGCTAGCACCAGCCCCACCTCCAGCACATAACATGTCTCCCAAATAATAAAACTCTTCCACACACTCAAGAGACTCACCAGCAACTTCAATCCTTTCACGCCTGACAGTCTCCACCTGCTCTCCCCGACATGCTGCACACATAAAATCAGCATTATCTCGCAGTCTACCCCTAATACCATTACATCTCCTGTGCACCCATTTATCACAAACACTGCACAAGATGGAATTACTTCCCACGCCTTTGTGGCAAACTGCACATTGCCACTGTCCCTCTTTTTTGACAGTACTGCCACCAAACCTAGATATCATCACTTTTGTTTTTATCTGCATTTACCCTTAAGCCCTTGTACTCCATACCGTCTCTCCACTTCCTAAATCTTTCCTCCGCCTCCCTTTCATTCTCTGCAATCAACACCAAATCATCAGCACACAACATCTCCCATGGGAGTCCGTTTCTGAAGTCACATGAAAGGGCATCAAGTGCCATGATAAACATGCTATATCAGAAGTAACCACCTTTTGAGGAAGGGGTGAAAGTGCAGCACACCCCCATTATCTGATCTCCCAGTAATTGATAAATCTCAGTAACAATGTGAAATAAGTTCAGACCACCTCCCTGTATTCAGTGCATTGCTTACTGTAAGTGAAGGTAGCAGGCAAAAAAGCCTGCCCCCCCCACCCCCCTCCCCACACACAAACACAGCTAACTGTCACCTGTTGGAGGCAAAATGACCACCAATGTTTACATGCAGCAAAACCTGTTCCAGCACTTCTGTACAAGCCTTACAGCTCCAGCCTCTCCTTTGAACAGCTGGGCCACTCCATCCCTCACTCACTCTCTCACATGTCCTGCGCAGTGATTGCATCTCGTGTTTATCGTGCTGCATCATTCTCTCACTCCCTTGCATAACATCGCAAACCCCCTGCAGTGAATTGTGTGTAGTGGTAGTGATCAAAAGGCATGTTTTTTTTTTTTTTTAAATGAAGGAAAGTAGTTAGGTTAGGCATCAGAGGAGGTTTAGGAAGCAGTCTAAGGGGTATTATTATTATTATTATTATTATTATTATTATTATTATTATTATTATTATTATTATTATCATCATCATCATTATTATTTTCAGTTATGGATGGGTGCTCCTGGCCCACAAACATGACCCCATTGAACCCATGTTATAACTGTCCCAGTATCTGATAAATTGTTATCCAGTCCACTTTCCATAACTTAACCCCTTTGAATAACAGGGGTCTGTCGTACTGTCTATGTTTCATTTTGTTAGACTTATCTGACTAGATATTTTTTCATATCTGGATACTGTAACAGTAGGTAATAGAAGGTGTTATTGAATAACATGGGTATGGACAGCATGGATCTTTATTTTCTGTCTGTTTATAGCCAGACACCTTAATCCTGTAAGAGGTGGCCAAAAACAAATTGCCTGTATGTCACCCTCTCCCCAACTCACAGACCCCTCTATCATAGCCTGTACCTCTCCACTTCATCCCTCTGTCTCATCCTTGGTCTCCTTCCCCTCCCCCCCTCCACCTCACTCACACTGTCCTCATTAGTTTTTCACTCTCCACCCTCTCTGCATGGCCAAACCACTTCACTGTACTTCTGATGCATTCTGTCACATCCATATCCACACCACAACACTCCTTCATTTGTCAGGCTATCTCTTCATGTAACTCCACGTGCCACACTCAGATGATAACTCATTTCCACTGCTGTCACTCGACTTGTGTCCTTCCACCAAGATCCAAGCATCCCTTCCATATGTTAGAGTTGGTATCACAGTACAGTACCATACTATCATGCAGTGGCTTTTTTACTTCCATGCCCCCTTCTTTATTTCTGATGACTGCTTTCAAAGAGCTAGCAGCCCTTCTTCCCTGTTTTATTCCTTCAAGCACTTCATCCTCTAAACTTCCATCCCTACTCATCACACTACCCAAGTACTTAAATACACTCACATTCTCCACTTTCCACCATCCAGCCTCACTGTGCATTTGGTAACCTCATTTCTCTCGAAGACCACAGCTTTACTCTTCCATACATTCATCTTTAGATTCTGTTTCTTACACACACTCCCAAACTCATTCACCAAGTCTTGCAGTTCCCCTGCATCTTCACTTAACAGTACTGTATCATATGCAAACAATAGAACAGGAAGTTTCCAAACACAGCCCTCTCTCATTAGGGCTGCTCAAACATCCACTGCCCTACCTTGTATCTCTTTTATAACTCTATCCTTATACAGATTGGACAACCATGGAGACATGACACATACCTGTTTCAGTCCAACATTCGTATAGAAAAATTCACACAATTCACCATTCACACACACTACAGCCCTAGCACCCTCATACTGTACATATTCTTCATGGCTTTCAGCAGCTTCCCATTTACTCCATATATTTGTAACATTTTCCACATTCCTTGTCTATCCACTCTGTCAAATGCTTTCTCCAAATCCATGAGGACCACATACAACTTCTTTCCCTCTAGAAACTTTTCCACTAAATGCCTTAGGACGAATAGCCATCTGATCTACACAAACTCTTCCCTTCCTGAAACCTCCCTGTTCTTTTGTAACTAATTCCTTTGTTATTTTCCTTACTGTGTCTGTATTTTGCTTTTCTTTTTTCAGCTTTTTAAGGGATAATTTTGTTGGTTCCTATCCTTTGGTTCTTTCATATCTGCACAAAGAGAAATATGTGAATGAGATTGATGGTAGGAGGAGGCATGCAATGCCCAGAAGGCAGGATGCTATAAGTGAATATATGAAACTAAATGAAATGGGCACAAAGGGAGCAAAAAATTTTATAAAGGATAGAACTGAATTGGATGCATGCAATATGTAGGATATGCCGATTTACTGTATAGGGGTTGAGGAACTGCAGCATAAATTTGACTAAGGATGGAAATTGTTGGATGAAGCATTTTTGGAGATGCATTATAGTTTAACATATTTTTGGCATACTCACAGATGCAGCCAAATAATTACTGCACATCATGTCAGTGTCACTTGCTCACCGAGTCACAGCTCCTCCCTCAAGGAAGAAATCTGGCAAGATGCAAACATTGATTTTTATGAGCATCACACGCTCACTTTACCTACAGAAGTGTGTCCAAAGTGTGCCTGAGGTGGATGTGGTATGCGGCTGGGATGTATTTGAGGGGTGTGCCTAAAGGGAAAGGACACTTTTTGGGATGTGTTAGGGTGGTAGACACAGTTGGGATGGGTGTAGCAATCAAGAGTGTCCTTTGTTTTCTAAACTCATTAGGTGTTGTAAAAGAAATCTAATGAAATGGAAGGATTTTGCCTTAGAAAAGTAGCTTAGAATTTTTGAAGGATTCAGTGATGATTACCCGGTAAATGGATTTATAGGTGGTAGTGGGGGTGCTCATCCACTCATTTAGTGTAGTGCTGCTCTTGGGTAACTGCCCTTTCCTCTCTTCCTTTCCTTTTTTCCTTCCTTCCTCTTCTGTCTTTCTTTCCTTCATTCTTTCCTTTTCCTCCTGTCAGTGGGTGACTCTACACTGAGTAAAAAGGCAAATAATTTCCTGTACACCAGGAAACCATTTACTATGCTGGGTGGTAACCATATAACCAAATTATGGTGCCTGGTGGTTTAGTGGATAATTAAGGTACTCCAGTCGGATTGAGCCTGTACAGGTGTATATCCAAGGGGTGGTTGGGGTTCATTGCTCACGTAATGCCACTCAGGGATAGGGATGAGTGAGGCTGGTCACTCATCTTAAATGTCAGGACCAACTTGCCTAGCCCTAGGCCCCTGTGCTTCCCATGGGGCAACACAGGATTATGATGTATGTATGTAGCTATGATGCATTTCATTTCATTCTGTACTCTTTTGATAGTTTCCCTCCCCCCTTATTTTTAGCTTGTGCCAGTCCATTTTTACATCAGCAAGAAAACAGGATTATGGTAATTATGATGATGGTTACTATGATGATACATTTTTCTTGATGTACAGTCATGGTATTTTGCTTGCCTACTAACCCAGTTAGCATCACGAGATAAATAGTATATACACTTCTGTTATAATTAAAATGGAAAATATTGTAAAAGTATTACTGTAATGTATGTAGGACTTCAGTATAACCATTACTATGCTGATAATAGCTCTCTTTATACAGAAAATGTTCAAGAAGAGCTGATTGTGAAAATGGAGTGTATGTCTGAGGCAGAGGAAGGACTCCATGGACCTGTGTGTTCTGAAGCTAAGAATATGGGTGGGAAACACACTTATGGTGAGGAGGGAAGAATTATTATATCAGCAAACACAGCAGTAAAATCAGTAAAAAAAGAAAATGTTGTAAAGGAGATTGAAAATAACGTTGGTGACGGAAACAGTAATAGCAGTGAGACAAACAACAAGGGAATATCTGAATCTTGTCACTCACAAGCTTCTACAAGTACAAATCCTACTGATGATCAAGTTACCTTCAAAAGAAAAAGAGGTCGTCCTAGAAAAGGAACATTTATACCAAGGATGACACCCTCACAGCAAACATCCAGTGTAAATAATGATCAAGAATCCTCTACAAACATTTTATATGATAGTACCAGTAAAACAAATAGGACTTCCTTGTTGTCTTATGATAGCACAGAGGACCCTGGAGATGGTGAGACAGATATAGAAGTAAAACCAAAGAGAAAGAGAAGGTCAAAAATTCTGGATGACTTTGTCGCTGACTTCAACACATCTGATGAGGAGGAGGATAGCTTCCTTTCTAGCTTTCCTAAGTTTCCCAGCCGAGGACGGGGCAGAGGGCGAGGCAGAAGGGCTGAAATGTCTGATCCATTTGATGATGACTTATTTTCCAGTTATATTGGTGTCTTTGGAAAGAAATTTTCAATAGAAGATGACTTTCCAAGTGACAGTCTACTTGGGGATATAAATGAAAATGATGAAGACATTTTCACACCTTCAGATTTTAATACTAGCACAGTCAAGACACCCAGTGATTCAAAGGATGACAGTGTGGGTAGTGATGGGTTAGAGGGTGTACTAGGTCCAGATGGAAACACAAAAGTACAAATTATAAATACTGGTCAAATTGAGTCTGTTGATAATGAAGAGTATATATTATATCATGTAATTACATACACAGAGTGTACCAAAACTATTACACCTCTTAGAATACCAAGTGTAAAGAATGATTTACAGTCAGAACCAGAGATGCACAGCCAGCCATCGTCTTCCTGTACAAGGCGAGATGAAAACAAACAAGAAAAGGAGAGCAGCAAGGCAGAGATGTCCTCTCCTTTAAGGAAGAAAAAGCAGAAACAAGTAATCAGGTAAGATCTGAGTCATAAATATTAGATATGGTCTTACTACCATATACTGCTCATTTTTATTCTGTGATTCTTTTGTGGTACTGTACCCACTGTACGGTATATTATTTTTAAAAATGGCAGCATTTTATCTAAGAGTTGTCATTCATAAAGTGCATAGTATGGGTACCACAATACAGTACCTACTTTCTTCACTTGACATCTTGGTGTTTGAAAGCAATATAGTACTGTACTGAGATGTTAGTATACTTTTGTGTTTGAATTAAATAATGATGTTACAGTAAAAGTCCTTTAATCTGGACTGCAGCAGCCCACAGACTGTCTGGATTATCAGATTTTCTGGACTATCAGACAGATACCAGAAAATGTTAAAAAAAAAACACTCCCAAAATAAGAAGTCCTTCATCAGTGCACCCTTCTCCAGCCGTTGCATTATTTCTAATTTCTTACTAATAGTAATTGTAACATGCTTCCTCTTCATACCAGTAGTAGGTAGTGTAGTAAGAGCCATTCTAGTGAAATACTGAAAAAAAGAACAAGCAAATTTGGTAGACAACACGTGGAATGTACAACACGCACAATCAGCTGGGTAAACATACAGTCGGGAGGATTCGGAACCTCCAGAATGTCGGCACGGGTTGTTGACTAAGCTTTGGGTGCAGAATTGGATAGTTCAGCGCACGCTTTCGGCTATTTTTTGATAGTTGTCTATTTTTTTCGTATTTTATCTCAATTTATTACCCGAAAAAGCACAAAATGACCCTGGGTTGAAAAGTCCGAACAGTCGGGATTTCCGGACCATTGGGTGTCGGATTAAAGGACTTTTACTGTATTAGGTGTATTCCATTAGTATAATAGCTGTGCAACACCCATTGTCGCCATTATCATAAGCTTTCAGTATGACTTGTCTTTCCATTTTCTCCTATATTTACCACCCTTCATTAGAAGTGGAGACCTAGATGTAACTTTTGATTGTTGCATGTTATTATTCTATAGAAAGGTTGTTCCATGGTGAAACTTGATTGTCTGCCTTAATGACCATTGTGTAATAGGCATTACTACTAAGCCTTCCTCCTCCTCAATACAGTATATCTTGCAGCCAGCAGGTGATATCACTGCGTCAGAGATACTACCGGGCACTGCAGGAGCTACGCAAGAGACCTCGAGTATACACTTTGGCTGACCTTGTGTATGGCGCTTCAAGTTTCCTCTCAGAAGATCAGTTGATATTCTTTACACTTCAGCTAAAGTCTGGATGTAATAATATGCAAGGTATAAGGTATGTCCCAACATTTTGTAGAAGGCAGGGTGACTCTGGTAGAGTGTTGAACTTGGGACCGGGGGAGTCGTGAGTTCAAGCCAAGCACGGTAGCTGCCGTAACGGGAGGGGAAGTGGCCTCCTGTCACCTAGCAGGGCCATATGATCTAATGAGGTCTAGCTCAGGGGAACATTTCCTTTCCTTTGCAACAATTTGTATTTTAATTCTTGCTATTTCCAGACCATTTTATTCACCTTTGGACAGACATTTCATAGTGAATAGAGTTAGGTGTAGCTTTCATTAACCTAGTCATTGCAAAACAACTCTCTCATGATGAATGAAACTGTATAGTGGTCACAAGAACAATAAAAAAAAAACACACATCCTAGGAGTGAATTGGTTAACAGACTTATACAGCCAGCCTTTAATTTACTTGTTTGCATCTTAATGACCAAGTTATTACACCACTCACTTAAGGATCACTTGGTCCTCAGCTTCAGGCCTGTTATGGCCACTTACAAGTGAAGGTCATCTGTATATTCTATCTTGTTTGAAATTGGATTTTGTTAGTAAGAGTTGGCCCAGCCCTCATATCTAACTAATTAATGGAAGATCAAGTCACAGAACAACAAACATATGACATCAACAAGTTATCACTTTATAACTTTTTTAGATGTATGACTATAAACCAGTAAGTAGGAAAGACTGGTGCAATTGCTAGTCTTCAGGCACATCATCATCATCATCATCATCATCATCATCATCATCATCATCATCATCATCATCCGGACCTCCTTTCCCACCCTAGGGCAGGGTGAGGAGTAGCAACATCCAAACAGTCCAAGTTTGCCCTGTTCAATGGCCTACGCTTCCATTCACTCATCATTCAAGCCCCCGTAATCCTGGCTCTATCCGATATGCCAAAAAACTTTCACCACATCCTACAGGTTCACATAAACGTATCTGATAGAGTCAGTCCGAACGCTGTCACGTTAAAAAGGAGTGCCAAATCCCTGATCATGCACTTCTCTCAACATTCATCCCGCCAGCTCAATCTCTTATCAGTCCCCTTGTCTCACCCACTTCCATAATTCTCTTCCTCCCTCAGTCATCCACTATATCCCTCCACCTTCTCCTTGGCCTACCTTGTCCCATCCCTTCTTCAAATTCGCTCAGATATACCTTTTTCACCACTTCTGTTGTTATCCATTCTCTCCTCGTGACCATACCATCTCAGTACACCTTCTTCGATTCTGGTGTCCACAGATTTCCTCACTCCACATCTTTCATGAATCACATTACTTTGTATCCCATCCACTCTCTGTACTCCATGTACATTCCTCAGCAGTCCAATCTCCACTGCTTCCACTCTTGACTTTTCATTTTCATGCCACACCTTAGTCTCACATCCATATGTTAAAGTTGCCACTAACACTCCTTCATGTAAGCCTCATGCAGCTGCAAAACTCAAGCCTCTGTTTCTTATCAGGCCCTTCATAGCACCAGCTACTTTCCTTCCATGTGTTGCTCTACATTCCACTTCTTTTGCACATTTTTCTCTCTTCACTGTACTCAAGTATTTGAAGTCTCACCAATTCCAGTCTCTCCCCATTCACTGTAGCATCACACTGGAAGTCACCTTCTCTTGATTACCATCCTTTTACTCTTTTCTGCATTTACTCTCAAGGTGCGACGCTCGCAGACATCAGCATACAACAAATTAGAGATATTCCATCCATAACCATTCATTACCAACGTCATCCCTCTCTCCATTATTCGCGTTTTTGCTTCTTTCATCACCCCATCCATATATATATGTATTGAACAACCATGGGGACATCACACAACCTTGTTGCACGGCCTCACTGATTGTGAACCATTCACCTGGCTCTCCATTTACCCCTACACATGCCTCACTACCATCATAAAAACTCTTGACGGCACCTAGCAGCTTTCCCTCTACACCGCACATGTGGAAAACCTTCCACAGTACATCTCTGTCTACTTTGTCGTATGCTTTTCTCAGATCTGTGAATGCCATAAACACCATAAAGTCCTTCTCACAAGCCTTCCCCACAATCTGTCTCACTGCAAATCTTTGATCCATACATTCTCTGCCACTCCTAAAGCCACCCTGTTCATCACTGACTAGGACTTCTGATCTCTCTCTTACTTTCTCTATAATAATTCTTCCACATACCTTCCTTACAACACTCAGTAAACTTATGCCATGATAATTCTTGCACTCACTTTACTCACCTTTATTACTGTACAGTGGTACAATCACAGCCTTTTTCTACTTTGCTGGCCCAGTTTCACTCATCCCTGCCTTCTTTCGTATCTCCAACAAGCACTTCATTCCACTATCTCCACTATGCTTAATCATCACCGCTTACACCTCATCGACCCTAGCTGCTTTCCCATTTTTCAGCAGCTTCACAGCGTTCTTCACCTATGCGAGTGTCACATTTCCTGGCACTGCATTCCTTCTCTGCACACCCCCAAAACCAGTCATATTAATAGTCGCATTGCTCTGTCCATTCCCAGTCATCAGGCATTCAAAATATTCTTTCCATCTGGTCCTTACTTCTTCCCCATGGGTTAATAATGTACCACTTACATCCTTCACACTTTTAAATTTCTTTCTGCTGTCACATATACATTTCCGCATCTGTTTGGAGAGTAATTTACATTTTTTCCCAGATCATCATTTACCTCCTCCTTTTTCCTCATCACTATTCTCGTTACAGGCTTCTTGCTCTCAGTGTATTCAGTCCTTATTTCAATTGAACCCCTGTCCTGTAACCATCTAGCAATTTCTTCCTCTTTTCCTCCATTGCTCATGTAATCTCTTCATCCCACCATGCTGTACCTTTCGTCTTTGTTGTTACTCTTGCCACACCACACACTGCTTTAGCATTCCTAACTAAGCAATCCCTATATGCATTCCTCAGGCTGTCCAGATCCATTTTATTCCAATTCACTGATTGCAACTCCTCCTGTACTTTGGTCCTATATTTATGTGCCATTCTTTGATCCTCAGCTTCACAACTTGCAGCCTCTCTCCTGGTCCACCTCACTCCTCTCAGCTTGATCTTGCATACCACAGTCATATGATCTAACAGACCTCCACATCGTCCTCTTACTGCCCTCATATCAGCAACCATTCTCAGCATCGACCTCTCTATGAACACATAATCAGGCTCCATTTCAACACGATCCCTGTTCCCTCTGTATCGTGTGTGTGTATATAAATATATATATATATATATATATATATATAAGTATATTATATGTATTATATGTATGTATATTATATATATATATGTATATTATATATATATATATATATATATATATATATATATATATATATATATATATATATATATATATATATAAGTATATTATATATATATATATATATATATATATATATATATATATATATATATATATATATATATATATATATATATATATATATATTACATATATATATATATATATATATATATATAATATATATGTTTTATATATATATATATTACATATATATGTATATTATATATATACAGTATATATATATATTTATATATATATATATGTATATTACATATGTAATATATATATTATGTATATTATATATATATATATATATATATATATATAATATATATATATGTATTATATGTATGTATATTATATATATATATATGTATATTATATATATATATATATGTATATTATATATATATATATATATATATATATATATATATATATATATATATATATATATATATAAGTACAGTATATTACAGTAATCCCTCTAATATCCGAACGTCCAATATCTGAACATCCCCATTAACCGGACCTAATTGTCCTGGGATCCAACATTCCCAAAATGGGCCAAAAACTGCAAAAAAATTAGAAAAAAATCTGACTTTTTTCCCACCCGTAATTTGAAATTGCCACCTGGCGCCGAACAGCTGTTACACCATGGTCCCTTCAACCCTTCCTTCCTCCCCCCTCCCCCCTCCCCTGTCAGGGTTGCCATTTGGTATTTTTCATTACCAAGTGTGGGCCAATTTGGTAATGAAAAATTCATTTGGTAATGAATCAGAATAATGCATTACCAAATGGATTTTTCACATGTATGAGGATACACAGGATGAAGATGGTGGATTGTTTGCTCTCTCTGATTAATCTGCTACCCTACATAGCGTGAAAATAATCAACATGGTGTTAATTATAAGAAGAGTGATTACATGTATTTCCACTCGTACATATAATTAGTGAAGAATAAATGCTAGCTTTACGAATTTGGTAATGAAAAGTTAAATTTGGTAATGAAAGTTGAGGAGATTGGTAATGTGGCCATTGCGATCTGGCAACTCTGTTACCTCACCATCATCAACAGTCACAGTCTAACTCCGATCGAGAGTAGATGCTCATAGCAGTGCAAGCCACAGGTGCTTGTTTTTTGTTAATGAACAGTGAATAAACTGCAATACCTCGCCACTAGACACACAGGAATTTACAGTGTTGTGCAGTGTTAAGAAATTAGAATTTAGAGTGCAGAGGATTAACTGTGAACTGCAAACTGGCGGTTCAAACCAGTCCAGGAGCCAGGGACTTGTAAGTACCCAGATGTTTAATATTGTATAAACTCACCTCTAAAACCTCATTCTATGATTCTTTTGCATTTATTTCAGTCTTTTATGTCCTTTTTTGGTGTGATTTGGGTCTTAAATAGGTGCAATGCATGTCCAGAGGGAGTTGTATAGGTGTTTCTCTGAGTTAGAGTCCATAAGTACAAGTCCATAAGCTGGGGCCCAGTATCCGGACAGGACCACTATCTGGACCTGCCTATGGCTCTATTACATCGGATATTGAAGGGATTACTGTATATATAAATAAATATGTATATTATATATGCTGCCTTCATGGACTTAGAGAAAGCTTATGACAGAATAGATAGGCAAGGTATGTGGAAGGTTTTAAGAATATATGGAGTGGAGGGGAAATTGTTGAGTGCTGTGAAGAGTATGTACGAGGGAGCTAGGGCTACGGTGCGAATGGATGGTGAGCTGAGTGAGTTCTTTGATCTCAATGGGGGACTGAAACAGAGTTGTGTGATGTCTCCATGGCCGTTTAATATATACATGGATGGGGTTGTAAAGGAGGTGCAGGGTAGGGCAGTGGATGTGGGGGTGGCTCTAATGAATGAGGGTGAGATATATATATATATATATATATTGCCAGACGCCTCAATCCCGTTTGGGGTGGCCACAAACAAATCGCCTCCAAGTCGCCCTGTCTCCCGCCATCTCACTGCCCTGCTCCCAACTCACACCCCCCTCTCTCATATACCTCTCCACCCCATCCCTCCATCTCATCCTCGGCCTCCCCCTCCCTCTTCCCCCCTCCACCTCACTCACATACACTCTCTTCGTCAGTCTTTCACCCTCCATCCTCTCCACATATATATACCGTATATACTGTATATATATATTTATGTGCATCTTTGGTTTTGAAATATGAGTTACAAATGCACAACCTCCTTTCCTGGCACATTTCCTTCAATCGTTTCCCCATACAATTTTCTCCTGGTACTCCATTACAACCCATTATATCATCCTCAGGACCAGTGCTTACTCTTCCATTCATATCGTCCATTACAATCACTTTATACCTCCTGGGCATTTCTCCCACTGCTTCATCCAGCTTATCCCCAAACCTGTCTTCCTTTCTCTCATTCCTGTCATCACACGGTGCATATGCTACAATCACTGCCACTTTCACCTTCCCAAACTTGAACTTGACATGCTTGCATCTCGAGATGACACATTCTGTAATCTCTCATTCCACTCTGCCACACCTCATTCATCAACAAAGCAACTCCTTCCTTGCATCTTCCTTGCCCATTCATGTCCAGTCTTACACATTTCACACCCTCCCACTCCTCCACTTAACACATTTTCAACTTTGTTTCAGACAATGCCATCATGGCATATCTCGCACGCTTGAACACATTCACCACTTCCACCCTCTTGCTCTCCTCATTCATGTCTCTCACACTTCACATGGCCATGTGAATCTGCCCATTTGGTTTGGTCCCTTGGTAGGTATTGGCCCCTCCGAGGCTCTGATACGTTTGCCATGATTAAGTGATTTTAGCTAGGCAAATCTTAGGGACCGTTAACCCAGCCAAAAACCCTGGTTATATGGTTACCACCCACCATAGTAAATGGTTTCCTGGGTACAGGAAGCCATTCGGCTTGTCACTTTGTGTAGAGACCATAAGGCATCCCTTCATTGAGTGGGTGGATGATGGATGCCCCCACCTACCATATTCAGGCACATAATACAGTACCTCTGTAATAATACAGAAAGAATCTGTATTCACACCAAGTGTGTCAGATATGAGTAATTAATATACAGTAATCCCCTTTCATCATTATCAGCTCCTACTCCGTGCCTGTGCCTGGAAACTCCAGAACAGGGGATGGCAATGACAAATTATCTCCAGGCTTCTTTATCCTCACAGTTTCAAAAATTTCTTGAATTTCCTAAAATTTTCCACCTTTTCGTTGTCTGGTGAACCCTTTTTAAAATACACCATAATCCCAAAGGGTCCATGGATTTCAAGTTGAAAAGTTAACATACATTTTTCATTAGTCCTCTTCATTTCTATTTTTCCTTCTTTCAACTTCGTTCTTACTCTTAGTTATATATTCCCTTTTCCATCAGAACTTTCTTTGTATTCACCCCAGCCACATACTGTATTTCTTTCTTCTTGTACTGCTCTTTTGCTTGTATATCCCATCATGCTGCTTCTCTTTTAATAACAGATACCCTTGAAACACCACCACACACCTGTAGCACAGTGGTAGATGGTGGTGCTCATCATCCATTCACTTAATGTAGTGCTGTCTGTTTCTTCCTTCATTTTTATCATTCTGTTTCTTTGTCTGCCAGTCCTTCTTCCTACTTCTTTTCCGCCCTGTCACTTTTGTTCTTCTTCCCACTTCAGCTGGCTCTATACTGAGTGACAAGCCTAACAGTGTCCTGTAACCCAGAACACCATTTACAGTGCTGGGTGGTAACCATATAAGTAAAATATGGAATGGAGTGGAGCCTAGTATGGTGCCCCTGTTAACCAGGTGGAGAAACGTAAATGCAGCATTCATTCGGGAGCCAAACCTCCATGCATTTCTCCACTTCTCGCAACAGTGAGGAACCGTCAACCAATAGGGAACATCAGTTCACTGCATGGGACAACCCAGCAGGGCCTGTGGTTGATATTTCTGCAAGGCCAGACGGACTGGGTTGATCACCAAAAACAACTATGGTACTAACCACACAGTTTGTTTACATTCCAAAATTTGAAGAATCCATTTTTGCCTAGTCCATTCATCCTAATTCTTTACTGTATTCCATACTATTATTATATACAGTGCTGGACAGTAGTTCGGATCATCATCGATCCCCCGCTCCCCACCTAAGGACGGGAGGAGGTAGGATCCAGACAGCAAAGTAAGGAAAAGTATGAAAATGGGAGAACTGCCAACAACATGACCAGAAAAATGGGTCAGATTCTCATCCATACATCACTCTGTCCCCATTGCATTACACTGTGTCATAAATTTCAGATTCAGTGTGCGAGAGAAAATGCTGGCTCTGGGGTTCTACTTGCAGAGCCCTAGCCTATACAAGTGGCTGCGCTCAGTTTTCCACTTGCCATCCAAACTCATTCTCGACCGCTGGCTGGAGGGGTTAGCGAAGACTGACCCAGATGCTGCCAAGAGACTCATGTATCATGTTTATACGAGATATGTATTCAAGTCATAGCACCTAAGTTGTTGATTTATAGTTATTTATCATTGTAACACAGAAATAATTATTGTTTATTTTAGTAATAAAATAATTGCTTATTGAAGTTGCTTTTCGTTGCCTGTGACAAGCGGGAAAACTTATGTAACAGCTAAACTTGCTGTTACTGGGTACCCTTGCAACAGCTTCCTACTTGTTAAGACTGAATTCTGTATGGCAGTAATACTTGGCCAGTGAAATACAAGCAGACTAAAATGATAATCTCTTACAGAATTGGGGTGTCTGGCCATAGATAGATAGATGGAGAGATAGAGGAGTATCAGCTGAGAATTGTGTGCTATGAGGGATTAGACATAAGAGATGTTAAGAGAAGTGATGCAAACCTGTAGCTAACATGGTGTGGAAATTTTCAAGGAAAGAAGAAGGGTGACCATTATGAATGTGGAGTGAAGCATACCCAGAGGCAGACTGAGGAAGACTCCGGATGGGGTCCTGCACATGGGCCTCAGGAATGGGTTTGAGAAGGAAAATGGCTCAAGACTGTCAGTGGAAGCTGCTATCAGGTGAAAAGACCCACTGTAAACATGCCAGCACAGACCATGATCTTTACACATAGTGTAGCAGTGGAAAGCTGCCATCAGGTGAAAAGACCCACCACACACATGCCAACATGGATCAACATTTACACTTTGCTTAACAATGGAAAGTTGAAATCAGGTGGAAAGAGCCACTGTACACATGCCAGCATAGACCATGATCTTCATATACTGCTTAATATACATGCATTTATTAACTAGCTTGTAGAAATCAGCAGCTGTTTGCTGTTTGAATCAATTGGCTGACTATGAGAAATGAGGAACTGCTCTCTCTCTCTCTCTCACGCACGCATGCATGCATGTGCACTTGCACAAACTATCCAGATGCGACAAATACAGGGTGGGGGGGGTTACAATGAACAAATTGCTTCCTGTTTTGCCCTGCCCTCTGCCATCAGTTTGTCTTCTCCATCCCACACCACTCATTTATATACCTCCACCCTGTCCCAGCCCATATCTCTCTCTCTCTCTCTCCTACCACTTGCATGTTTCTACTCTCCAGTTGCTTGATAGGCCAAACTATCTCAGGTTACTTTTAACATCCACATCTGTGCAACAGTGTTCATATTCCTCAGTTGCGTGTCAGTCTCTCCACTTAACTCCACACACTCCCCTCAGATAACTTATTTCCACTCCTCTCATTCTTCATTTATGTACTTCCAGCAAATTCCAAGCTTCACTTCTATGTGTTAATGCAGGGATCACAACATTGTCATCACACACCTCCTGATTCATTCTCATTGCCCTCAAATTCCCTCAGTGTACTTGTAACCTTCCTTTCTCAATGTACTCTTTATTGCTTGTCATCCACTGAACTCCCATCTTTCCTCATCATATTACCTAGATACCTAAGGGTACTCACATTCTCCATTTTCCAACTATTCAGTCGGACTACTACACTCCATAAATTCATTCCTTTCAATAACCATACCCTGAGTCTTTGCTACTCATTTTAAACTTATGTTTCTTACATACATTTCCAGACTTCATTCACTATGCAAATCCCACTCGTCTTCACCTAACAGAGTAATATCATCAGCAAACAATGGTACAAGCAGTTTCCACACCCTACCCCTCCTCTAACTAGGGACACTCCAACATCCACCACCCTACCTTGTACTTTTAAAGCACTGTGTGTATATAATGAACAGTTGTGGAGATATGGCAGAAGGATTGACATTCATGGTAAACAAATAAGCAATCTTATATACTGGTGACATCGGTAGTTATTCCAATGAGTCTCCAAAGGAACTACAAGAAACAATGGTTAATCTGAACAAGAAGAGTAAGAAAGTAGACTTGAAGATGAAGAAAACAATAATTATGTACCACAGACATGTTCTGCCTATTCCAATAAAAATGGAGGATATAAAGTACTAAAATGTGATAAGGAATAAGTATATTTAAAACAGGCAGTTCAGACTGTTGCAGTTCATGATGAAGTTAAATGAAGGATTACCGGTAATATGGGATGGCCAGCTTTTGGTAAACAATGCAAACTCTAAAAGGATAAGAAATTAGCCTCTGTATGAGAGTGAGAGAATTCAATGTGTCCTTCCTTCTCTTGCATTCAGGTCAGAAACATGGAGTATAATAAAAATCTTTAGAACTTAAGGAGTGCTCTGGGAGGAATGGAAAGGATTACATGAGTACCACATCGAGAGATAATGAGGCAGCTTCTTGGATGAGGGAATAGACATAAGCGAAGATGAGGAAATAGACATAAATAGATTATCAGGGAATGGACATAAGTAGAGCATATAATCACAATTAAAAGTAGAATGGGTATGGACTGGTCATGTGTTCCATAAAACCAAAAACAGTTGGATAACCAGGACAACTGGGTGGAAACCCCGAGATGCTGTGTAAGAAACTGGAAAAGGGAGAACAAAATGAAGAGATGAATTTTGCTTGAGGATGCGAAAGTGGATGTATGTGGAATAACTGAAACAAAATGGAGAGGAGAAAGTGTGAGAGAATGGGAGTATGGATGGGGTATATGTGCAGGAGTAGGTGAGAATGAGAGGGCAAAGGAAGGAGTATGTATAGTTGTGAGTAAAAGATGGAAGAGGAGCTTAAGACAGTATGGATCAGTTGGGTTAAGGATTGTGTGGGTAAAGTTGAAGGTTGGAATACAAATGTGGGTGATTGTGTGTGTGTATGCGCCAACGCAAGATCGTGCTAGAAGAGTGAGAGAAGAGTTCTGCACAAATGTAGAAGTGTGCATGGAAAGGTTTGGAAGGAATGAGAGAGTGTTTTTGATTGGTGATATGAATGGTCAAGTTGGGAATGTGAAGGTGGATGGATAGTTGGTGAGTGGGGTGTGCCTGCTGAGATAGATGAGAATGGGAGTGCGTTAGTGGACATTTGTGCTGGGAGGGGGTTGGTGATAGCCAATACCCTCTTCAGGCATAAAATGATTCACAGGTATACATGGCGAGTGATGAGAAGGGTGGGTGGTGAACTGAATGAAAGGAAGGCAATGATTGATTATGTGTGTGTGGATGAAAGGATGCGAAGATGTGTAATGGATGCAAGAGTGTATAGAGGTTGGGGGAGTGGACTTTCTGACCACTACTTGGTGATGGCCAGAATTAAAGTACAAGAAAGTTGGAGGAATAGAAGAAGGGAAAGACGAGAGGAAGGAGTAGTTGCAAGGAGAGTGGAAAGGTTACAAGAGGATGAGAAAAAGGCAGAGTATAAGAGAGAAGTGGAGGAACGATTGGGCAAATATGAATTGGAGCAGATGGGAGACGTGGAAGGTGTGTGTAGAATATTTACAGAAGAAATATGTGCAGCATGTGATGTGGTGTGTGGAAGGAAGAGAAGAAGGAGGGGGGTGCAAGGAACAGCGTGGTGGACTGAAGAGGTGAAACAGGCTGTGGCACAAAAGAAGAAAGCATACAATGAATGGATGAGAAATAGGGGCGTGGAAGAGGTTGAGAGGCGGAAGAGAGAGTTATATGTAGAAAGGAAGAGAGAGGTGAAAAGATTAGTAAGAGAGAGTAAGAAGAGAGTGGATGAGGAATTTGGAAGAAATTTGAGTGTAAAGTGGAGGGACTATAAGAAAATGTTCTGGAGAGAGGTGAAAAGAGTAAGACAGGGTGGAAGTGAAGTTAGCAGGGGAGTGAAAGATAAAAATGGTAGATTACTACTGGAGAAGGGAGAAAAAGTGAGCAGATGGAGAGAACACTTTAAGGAATTGTTGAACATAGAGGATGGAAGTAATGCGAGTATAAGTGGCTGGGGAATGGCTGGGAGAAGGAGGGAGGTGAGAAGACAGGAAGAAATCAGTAGGATAGAAGTTGTGGAAGCAATGAAGAAAGTTAAATCGGGGAAAGCCCCAGGAATTGATGGAGTGTGTGGTGAAATGCTGAAGCATGGGGGAGAGATAGTAGTAGAATGGATGTGGAAGATGTGCAAATTGGCCTGGGAGGAAGGTAGAGTCCCGGAGGATTGGAAGTCAGGTATAATTATTCCCTTGTACAAAGGAAAAGGGGAAAAAGAAGTGTGTGGTAACCATAGGGGCATTTGTCTTCTTAGTATAATAGGAAAAGTGTATGGTAGGATACTTATTGACAGAGTTAGAGAAAGAACAGAGAAATTAGTTGGAGAAGAACAGGGAGACTTTAGGAAGAGAAGAGGTTGTGTAGATCAGATATTCATTCTCAGATCTTTAGTGGAAAAGTTTCTAGAGAAGGGAAAGAAGTTGTATGCGGCATTCATGGATTTGGAGAAAGCATATGACAGGGTGGATAGACAAGGATTGTGGAAAGTGTTAAGAATATATGGAGTAGATGGAAAGTTGTTGAATGCTGTGAAGAGTATGTACGATGGTGCGAAGGCTGCAGTGCGTGTGGATAGTGAACTAAGTGAATTTTTCTCTTTGAAGGTTGGGTTGAAACAGGGATGTCATGTCTCCATGGTTGTTCAATCTGTACATGGATGGGGTAATAAAAGAGGTACAAGGTAGTGTAGTGGATGTTGGAGTGGCCATGGTGAGAGAGGATAGTGTTTGGAAACTCCCTGTACTGTTGTTTGCAGATGATACTGTGTTGTTGAGTGAAGACGAAGGAGAGCTGCAAGGCTTGGTGGATGAGTTTGGGAGAGTGTGTAAGAAACGGAATCTTAAGGTGAATGTAGGGAAGAGTAAAGTGATGGTCTTTGAGAGAGGTGAAGTTAGTGAATGTACAGCGAGGTTGGATGGTGAGGAATTGGAAAATGTGAGTACGTTTAAGTACTTGGGTAGTGTGATGAGTAAGGATGGAGGTTTGGAGGGTGAAGTGCTTGAAAGAGTACAGCAGGGAAGAAAGGTTGCTGGTTCTTTGAAAGCAGTGATAAGAAACAGGGAAGTGAGCATGGAAGTGAAAAAGTTACTACATGACAGTATTGTGATACCAACTCTAACGTACGGAAGTGAAGCTTGGACGTTGTTGGAAGGACACAAGTCAAGAGTGAGAGCAGTGGAAATGAGTTATTTAAGAGGAGCCTGTGAAGTCACATGGAGAGACAGGCTGACGAATGAGGATATAAAGGAGCGTTGTGACGTTGATGTGGATGTGATAGGACGCGTTATGAGGAACACACTGAGGTGGTTTGGCCATTTGGAGAGGATGGAGGGTGAAAGACTGACGAAGAGAGTGTATGTGAGTGAGGTGGAGGGGGAAAGAGGGAGGGGGAGGCCGAGGATGAGATGGAGGGATGGGGTGGAGAGGTATATGAGAGAGGGGGGTGTGAGCTGGGAGCAGGGGAGTGAAATGGTGGGGGACAGGGCGACTTGGAGGCGATTTGTTTGTGGCCACCCCAAACGGGATTGAGGCGTCTGGCAACAGATAGATAAATAGATAGAATTTTGCAGAATTGCTGGGTTTGAGTGGAACTGGTTGACATCTAATATGTATGGGCTGAGGAAGATCAAACCTTTTGTCTTGCACTGGAAGTTGGACAGTCTAAGGCTGTTTGATGATGATGATAATGACTCCATCTCAAAATGATCCGGTTGTGTAACGTGAAACATACTGTATACATAAGATAAACACAAAATAATGTAGATAAAGTTACTCCCTTAAGCATTATAAACTCAATCACATCACCATTATATTTTTGCAAAACATACTGTACTACTGATTGATGTGGACTGTATCATACTATTTTTTTTTTTTTTTTAAATAGGAAACGCTAGGGGTAGATGGGGATGCTCACCATCCACTCACTCGATGTAGTGCTGCTTTCAGTGTCTGCCCTTTCCTCTCTTCCATCTTTCCTCTTGTCTTTCTTTCCTTCACTCTTGCCCCTTTCTTCTTCCTAAAGGTGACTTTACACTCCCTCTTCTGTCTTTCTTTCCTTCATTCTTTCCTCTTCCTTCTGCCTATAGGTAGCTCGACGCTGAGTGACGAGCCAAATGGTTTCCAGTACACCAGGAAACCAGTTACTATGTGGGGTGGTGACTAACCATATAACCAAATTGTGGCACCTGGTGGCTTAGTGGGTAATTAAGGTGCTCCAATCGGATTAAACCTGTATAGGTTTATATCCAAGGGGTGATTGGGGTTTATTACTCTCATAATGCCACTCAGGGATGAGTGAGGCTGGTCACTCTCATCTTAAATGTCAGGACCAACTAGTCCCCAGGTTCCTACATTCCTCATGGGGCGACATAGGACTGGATGATGGATGAATGAAAGGTTTTAAAGAAATTTGATTCATATTCTCATGATCTTAAAAAATGCAAGAGGAAAAAGGAGAACAGCAACAACATTTTGGTCTTTTGTTTTTCAGAGATGCCAGTTCTTCCAAAGGAATTCACTAGCACTCAAAACATGTTAGCATCTTTACACTGACAAGAACTGTTACATTATTCTTATACAGCACATCCTTATTTTGTGATGAGGATGCTATTGAAAAAAAATCCATTGCACAACGATTTATCATATATCTATCCAAATCCAGATGCCAAAATCCCATAAAGGATGGTCATTTGTCTAAGTTATGGGAGTGGCACTACCCCTCTGCCAACCCACCTGTTGACATGTAGGGAACATGTATGGGTTGGGTATATAGTTACCACCCAGTGCTGTAAATGATTTCCTGGCTTACAGGAAACCATTAGGCCTGTCACTCAGTGTAAAGCCACATGAAAAGAAGAGTAATAAAAGTGACAGGAAAGATGGGAGAAATAGGAAGAGAGGGGAGCAGATACAGAAAAAGAATGATAAAGGTGAAGAACAAAGTAGGTAGCACTGCATCAAGTGAGTGGATGATGGTTGCCACCATCTTCATAGATCGAGTTAGTTATAGCATGGGCTCAATGAGGATACGTTTTTGGCCAAGGGTCACCCACCCAACAAAGTCTAAAAACAAGTTTCCAACTCACCTAAACTGGAGGTTATTTCACCTCACCATTGTTGTTGTGCTATTCCAGTCTTTCTGACTGAGCAGACCCATCAACAACAGGCATGCAACCACCCCTGCAAGGCTGTCCCATGTGGCTAGATCGTTAGAGAGGTGGCCTGCAGTCATACCAGACCCAAGTTCAAATCCCCGCAGGGGCAGGGACTAGTTCAAGGATTTGAATTTCATACAAAACAGACTTTACAGATCTACCAGAAGACACCCCGACATGTCGTAAAAATACCCCCGCTAATACCAATACACCAGTCCTGTATGAGACAGCCCTAGCATGTATTCAATATGGACGGTGGGTGTTAGCACCGAAGTGGTGACATGTAGAGGTGTATGGTATGTAGGAGGACTACTGGGCCTTGGGAGCAGGCTATGAAGCCTATGCCCAGAATAGGACACACACACACACACACACACACACACACACACACACACACACACACATACAAAAGGGAATCAATGTTCCCATGTGGATGACAGTGCCTTGCCACAGTGAGGAGCAGGGATTAGTGTGGAGGTTTGGTTCCTGGATGGACACCCCATTTGTTTCTCTCCACCTGGTTAACAGGGGCACCATGGTAGGCTCCACATCATCCTGTTATGTTGCTGCGAGGTTATGAGCCAGTGCTATAAATAGTTTCCTCAGTTGCACGAAACCATTTGGCTTGTAACTCAGTGTAGAGCCACCTAAAGTGAAAAGAAGATTAATAAACTGTGACAGGAAGGATGGGAGAAATAGAAAGAGAGGAGGACAAATACAGAAAAAGGTATGAAGGAAGAAGTGGGCAGCGCTACGTCAGGGTCATGGATGATGAGTGTCCCCACCTATCACCAAGAACCCAGTTATGCACTGGTGTGGTTTATCAGAATAAAATGAACTTCACTGGGAAGAAATAATCCAGTAACAATACTCTTTACTGAAAAGGCTAGGCAGGGAACGGGCCACAGAAATGAAAACTTATGCTATGTGTCAGAGGCTTAAGTTTTAATATTTTTCCGCAAAATTCAGCTCTTTTTCTGAAGTTTATGTTCACAAAAACAGGGTCAAAATTAGTTCACTTTAGAATCTGAGACTGTACTATAATACTGATAGGCTGACTCAGACTTTTACTGTTTGCATTACATATACACATGTTTCGCTGCTGACCTGAATACTGTAGTCAACGTTCTTTTGTCCAACCTGTTTTGGAACTAGAAATTATAATGTAATACCAGCAAGTTAAGTGGTGTACATAGTGTAACCAACATTTCACACTCATTGTCAAAATATTACTCTTACCATACCTGACAACTGAAATTCCATTAGAAAACAACTTCTGCCTCTAAAAAGCTCAACTACAGGTACTGGAACTCAGTGTAAGATTTTGTTCTGTAAATAATAAATGTAACTGGCTTCTCACAGATGAACATGTGAACTCTTAATAAAATACACTATATGGCACTGTATACAGTACTGCACGCATAATCTCTACTGCAATAATTACTACCAGCATAAACTGCTACTCTGCTCCATATTCATAGTAGAATCAACAGTAATTTTATATGTACAGTACGATTAAAATTTATGTGATATTTAACTCAATTTTGCTGAGTACACCGCTTCCCGTCCGATCAGTGAAGTTAAGCAATGTTGGGTCTGGTTAGTACTTGGATGGGTGACCGCCTGGGAACACCAGATGCTGTTGGCATCCCTACGCGTCAAGTGGGGTTGGTGGAGGATTAGTGCCCCTCCCTGTAAAACAATTAACTCTAAGCCATTGGCCACCCCGTCTGGGATACATGGCGTCTGGCAATGAATGAATGAATGAATGAACTAGGGTATACTGTGCTCTAAATAACAATCTACACTATGGCGTGTATTAAGTTATAATCCTGTACTGTACAAATCACAATTTTGGCTAACCAATATACTGAACAGTAAAGCTGGGTTAAGTGAGGTTATGCTATGATAGCTATGGTTTTGTAAAGTGAAAGAACAGATGAATGAATGATGGGGGAAGGATGGAGGTTAAAGTTGCAGGTGTGGGATACCCTGCCTGCTGACATGACTGAGATAGATCTATAAAATGTAGAAAATATAAAGGACTGAGAAAGAAAAAGATGTATAAATGAGGGGAAAGGAAGGCATTGATGGAGGAGAAGGATCTCTGGAAATGAGGAGAGGAAACAGCAATGAAACTATGAGGGAAAGATGAGAAAGAAAGGCTGTTTAGGCAGAGCAGAAAGCAAGAAGAAGGATGAATATGCAAAGAATCATTAGAGAGGGAGTTGAGGTAAAAGGATGAGTGGTTCTGTTAGGTCAGGTACTGTTAGGTTCAGTCAGGACATGTAACCAAAGCAAGAACTGGACCTCCTCTGACTGCAGCTTGACATCCAGCACACTGGCCAGCCACATCTTTGCTATTCCTCGGTGCCTCCCCAACTGGGACACATCCGCCTCCTGGTTTAGTGGGCAATTAAAGCACTCCAATTGGACTGAGCTGGTGCAGGCTTATATCCAAGGGGTGGTTGGGCTCACATAATGCCACTCAGGGATGAGTGAGGCTGGTCACTCTCATCTTAAATGTCAGGACCAGCTTGTCTAGCCCCGGGCTCTTATGTTCCTCATGGGGAAACACTGGATCAGATGATGAATGAATGAATGAACTACGGTACTGGACATCTATTACTATTACTTGGTCACATATTAGTACTGTATTACTATTACAATTAATGTATTTGTGCTTGTACAAAGCCTTTTTCCACTCTTCTTCAGTATTCTATCTATCTATTGCCAGACAGCATAATCCCATAAGGGGTGGCTATTGACTTTGAGTTATTTGTTTTACGGGGAGGGGCACTAACCCTCTACCAACCCACTTGTTGACACGTAGGGAGCAAGTATGGTTTGGCTATATGGGTACCACCCAGCATTGTAAATGGTTTCTTGGCTTACAGGAAACCATTTGGCTTGTCACTCAATATGAAGCCACCTGTAAAGGAACGAAAAGCAATAAGAAGTGACAGGAAAGATGGGAGAAATAGGAATAGAGGAGGGCAGTCACAGAAAATGAATGATAAAGGCTACGGAAGGAGTAGGCAGCACTACATCAAGTGAGTGGATGATGGTTGCCACCACCTACCCTTCAGTATTCAGTACTATAAAGTTAGTCCAAAAAGACATCTTGGTTATAATAAGTCAAAACTAGTACAGTACTGTATAAAATTTAACAGTAAAACTTACGAAAAAGTACTCTGCCTGTAGAGATGAGTTAGTCTTGAATGAAGCTGGTCAGAACTGTACATGATCAAGACTGGATGGAGTTGCAGATGATAAGCTTGCCAGCTAGTAAATTCCTTGAATCTATCTTCTATTGCCAGATGCCATAATTCCATAAGGGGTGGTCATTTGACTTTGAGTTATTTGTTTTACGGGAAGGGGCACTAACCCTCCACCAACCCACTTGTTGACACGTAGGGAGCACGTATGGTTTGGTTATATGGTTACCACCCAGCTTTGTAAATGGTTTCTTGGCTTACAGGAAACCATTTGGCTTGTCACTCAATGTAAAGCCACCTGTAAAGGAAAGAAAAGCAATATGAACTGACAGGAAAGGTGGGAGAAATAGGAAGAGAGGAGGGCAAGAACAGAAAAAGAATGATAAAGGCTAAGGAAGAAGTAGGCAGCACTATATCATCAGTGGATGATGGTTGCCACCACCTACCACCAAATTTCTTGAATGCCAACAGCCATACCACGTTGAGTACACCGCTTCCCGTCCGATCAGCGAAGTTAAGCAACGTTGGGTCTGGTTAGTACTTGGATGGGTGACCGCCTGGGAACACCAGATGCTGTTGGCATCCCTATGTGTCAAGTGGGGTTAGTGGAGGATTAGTGCCCCTCCCTGTAAAACAATTAACTCTAAGCCCTTGGCCACCCCGTCTGGGATACATGGCGTCTGGCAATGAATGATGAATGAATAATCATAATTTCCTGTTTTATTTGGCATATATATATATATATATATACTGTATATATATATATATATATATATATATATATATATATATATATATATATATATATATATATAAAAGCAAAATACTCTGAGATAGATCTAGGCATTGTAATTAACAATAAGTTGGATTATTCAGACCTAGCAGAAAAGATAAATAAGACAATTAGAATGGTGGGACTTATAAGGAGGACATTTATATCGTTGGACAAGGAAATCTTGAAGTCTCTATGTGGCACTACAGGCCACATTTGGAGTATGCTATCCAAGTTTGGGCTCCATATTTGATAAATGATATAGATGCCATAGAAAATGTACAGAGAGCGAGCAAGTTGGTACCAACACTGAGGAACTTGAGTTACGAGGAGCAGTTAAAGAAGTTAGGACTGCCAACACTATCATAGGAGGGCAAAAGGGGACATGATAGAGACCTATAAGATACTGAAAGGAGTGTATGATTGCCAAGATGTTTTTGTGCTGCGAGATGACGGGAGAACGAGAGAGCATAACAAGAAAATCTTCAAGGAAAGGTCAAGACTAGACAAGAGGAAGAACTCATTCTGTAATGAGTGATAATAATTAGAAAACACTGCCCCAATATGCGATTGAGTCAGTCTGTGCTGAAGTTTGAAAATTGAAATTAAACTAAACATAACAAGGCGTGAAGTAGACAAAATTTATTTTTCAGTCAAAGCCAAAATTCGGTTTGATAAAACCATTCAAATTGCCGCCACCATCACTTATTAAACTACATTAGCTGGATGTACAAACCTATTATAGCGGCATCTTCAATTTGTGTACATTTGAGTTTGTTTGGTGCATTACCGTTTATCATCGTTAAGCAAGTATACTTTAGGTTTCTTTTTTTTTTCTCCCTCCCTAAAGTCAAATGTTTATTACCCATGATGTATCTACTACTAAAATTATTTTCCTTAAGAATGCGAGTTTGTATGAAAATGACTTGAATATTGCGTCGCTGTCGGAACTGCAGCTTAAGTCAGTGCCAAGAAGCGAACGTTGTACTCACCGTAAACAATAACAATAGGAAGCGTGAAAGCTGTGAAGCTTTGCAAAATTCGTTAGTTATGGCGTTGGTTGCTTACAGTGACGACAGTGATTTGGGTACAGACACGGAAGACGGTGAAGAACCTTGCGAGGAAGTGGCAAAGAAACAGAATGGACAGAAAAACGTGGAGCCCAGAGACGAACAGCGTACCTCTACCAAGGCCAGTTCTGTACTCCAAGACCCAAAGGATACTGTCAGTGTTCCGAATGAAGGGATCGATAGTATCATTGACGAAGATGAAGATATAGTAAGACCAAAAGATTCCGGAATGTTTGCATCTATTCCAGAAGCATTACCACTAACAAATGACAAAAATGTGCCAAACCAAGACGATGATGAGTTGACAGATGTTCCAACTGTAGACACATGGAAAGTTATCCAGGAGCTGAAAAAATCTGATAGTGATGGTGGCTCGTCATCAAATCACCAGTCAGCTTTGGAAAATTCATTAAGGCAGAAGAAAAAGGAGCGAAGAAAAGTACAGTTTTTTGTACCAGCCCTTACAGAGGTAATAATGAATATGTTGGTAAAGTGTTAAGGATGGTCATTAAGACTTACACCAGAGGTCGGCAACCTGTGGCTCAGGAGCCACATGCGGCTCTTTTAGGACACTTTTGCGGCTCCAGGAGCCTCATAAATAATTATTTATTCTTTCAGAATGGAGGCATCATATAACACATGCAAGGCAACATTAGATTTTTAAAATCAACTTTGAAGAGATCTATACTAGAAGTAGATCGAACAATATCACTGTAATGTTTTGTTTAGATTTAGAAGTATTGCAGATTTTGGTGTACGAGACAGTTTTTTGTATTGCAGCTCCAAGAGTACTACATTGTTATAAAACTTTAAAATAAATGGCTCTTCTCGCTTTAAGAGTTGCTGACCTCTGGTTTAAACTCGTAGTATTGCAGTAGTTCACTCTGATTTTTTTTTTTTTTTTAGTACTTTATGACACAGGTGCAGGTCTTCCAAATTTTCTCCTCAAACTGGTCTTTCACAGGTTAATAAGGATAGGTTTAAGTGAGTGAGTGAATGAAGTCCAAATACTGTATATACCAGATGGTTAGATTAGAAGTTTTGGTCTGATAGGAACTGGGGGCTTTCACTGTTAGGTTTAGTGGCAATCCAAGGTGATTTAAATCATAGGGGGTCTGGAAGGTGCAGCTATCAGTTAGGTTAGAATGGTGAGATCAGTAAACAAGCTGCTGTGAGCATCCAGGCTGGTTCCTTAAGTACCCTAAAATAGGTGAAATTTGTTCATTCTACATAAGTTTTGTAGTTTAAAAATCAACAAACAGTTATTTGTATTGCATATTGTACTATAATTACTCTCCTTTAAAAAGTCCCATACTGTATATGGTAGTAAATTTGTCCCCCTCCCTCATGTTGTGTGTGCAGTTTTACCCTTCATTTCCATCAGGTATGGCCAGTTGAATATATATCCTCCCATAGCTCCTATTGATAATTGGAAACCCAGTGGGAAATTGAAGTTTCTGAGTGAGGAAAATTTGGAAAATTATTAAAATCTGATAAAAATGAAGCTGATAATTGCACAAGTCAAACAAAAAAACATAGATTTCTAAGCTAACTCAGGTTTTATTTTTACCAGTGAAATGTTCAAAACAAGTAAATTACAACAAACCATTTTAGGTGTTATATCTCTGATCACACATAACCTAATGTGGACATGAGCAATTCAACCCAATTTAAACCATTTCCAACCTTACCTTAGTTATCAGCTTGTGGGCTGTATGAGTAAGTCACTTTCATGCCACTATTCAAGATTTTTCCCTTCAGTAAAAGAGCTGGCCTCATCTCTGACAGAAGGCACAGTCTCCATATCTTTGTCTTTGGATGATGTGCACCACTGATGTCAGTCTTTTCAGTACACACACTCCTTTCCACTTTAAAGACAGTTCACTGTTGAGGGTAACACACTTTGAGACCACAGGAAATCCAGCCTTACTCGTTATTACTGAAACTGTCTTGTATTATTGTATTTCATTTGACATGGGAACACACCCATATGGTAAGGAAGAACACCTGTTGCATATAGTTGGCATTTCAAAAGTCTATGTATATGTCTATAGCCAAACACCTTAATCTCACAAGGGGTGGCCACAAAAAAATCGCCTCCATGTTGCCCTGTGCCCCACCATTTCGCTGCCCAAATTCACCCCCCCCCCCCTGCTCTAATACATATCATCCTTGATCTCCCCCCTCCTCTCTCCCTCCTCTGCCTAACTAAGATATATACACTTTCCATCCTCTC
This sequence comes from Coenobita brevimanus, assembly GCF_032717465.1. NCBI lineage: Eukaryota > Metazoa > Arthropoda > Malacostraca > Decapoda > Coenobitidae > Coenobita > Coenobita brevimanus. The sequence continues at coordinate 69,144,993 of NC_136976.1, forward strand.
TACATGACCAAACCACCTCAGGGTATTTCTCCTAATGCTTTCTGTCACATCCACACCACAATGCTCCATCACTTCCTTGTTTGTCAGTCTTGTCACCATTTATTTTATTTTATTTTTTTTTATTTTATTTTTTCTGACTCTAGGCAAAGGCTTCAGGGCATATCTCCAAGGCCTAGCAGTCCTCTTACATTTCCACATGTCACCACTTTGCTGCAAGGACCCACCTTCCATATTGAATAAATGCAAGGGCAGTCTCATATAGGACTGGTACTGGTATACTTTTTATTACATGTCAGTGGGTCGTCTGGTAGATCAGTAAAGTTTCCTTTTTATGTACCATACCATAATTCAGATCCAAAAATTGTTCCTTGCCCCAGCAGGGATTTAAACCAGGGTCCATTAGGACTGCAGGCCACCTCTCTGTCAATAGAGCCACTGCCTTCTCCACATGCCGAAAAGTGAATTTAAAATTTCTGGGAGGGTGGGGAAGGTACAGTACATCACATACTGCAGCACTGCTCTGTTACTGGCTCACTGGGCTAGTGCAACTGCTTTTTCTTTGGGGGATTTGAATCCCACTCCCGTGATGAAGCATTGCCACCCTCTGATTGTCTAAATTGAATCCTACTCCTGGTTCCCCCCCCCCCCCCCCCCCCCCCCCCCCGAAGCAAAGAGAGTATGCTTGGTCACAGGCTTGTCATTGCACAGTGTACTACAAATTCTTAAATAACCATTTCTGACAACATTGTTACTATGAAAATACCGGTATGTTATAAAACAAGTGGTTGAACCAAATATGTAGTCATATACCGGTACTGTAATTAGGAGGGAATTTATGGGCTGAAACTTAATATACCCAGTATACCAGTACTTCACAGATGCTTTGTTGCCCTGTTGGGCTTCTCAGCACTTGCTCAAATGAGAGCCATTTCTGTACCACATTGCACACTGTTTGAAACCAATGATTTATGTTTTGATGCAGGAGCAGATGCTTCACAGCCCTATTGGGTCATTCAAGTGTAAAACCATTGGGAACAATCAGGGGTCAAAAACACCCCTTTAGAAAATTTCAGTCAACATGAAATTGAAACAGGCCCATATGTGAACCAATTGCAGTCATCTTGCCAAGTTTCATCAAAATTCTTTTTCCATTTTTGGTTGCACTACACACATAGACACATACCCAGAATTATAGTATTTAGGATGATTTCAATTTTAACCCATGATGAGGTAGTGGTAGGTAGTGGCAACCATCATCCACTCACGTCATGTAGTGCTGCCTACTTTTTGCTTCACCTTTATCATTCTGTTTATGCATCAGTCGTCCTCTGTTCCTGGTTCTACCTTTCCTTCCAGTCATCTTTTATTACGGTACTCTCCTTTCCACTTGAAGTAGCTCTACACTGTGTGGCAAGTCTAATGATTCCTGTAACCCAGGATGCCATTAACAGCACTGGGTAGTAACCATATACAGTACTGTAATTATATAACTAGATCACAGGGTGAAACGGACCTAACTGTGGTGCCCGTTTACTGGTGGAGACGCAGATGAATCATCCACCCAGTAACCAATCCTCCTCACTTTTCCCTTCACCTTACCATAGCAAGGCACTGTCATTTACAAGGGAACTGGCTTACTGCATGGGAAGGCCCTGCAGAGATGGTTGCTTGCTTGTTGTTGATGGGCCTGCTTGGCCAAACATACCCTGTAGTAGGGTTTTTCAACGGCAGCAACAACCCATGCTCATATAACTGTGTATGGTGGGGGAGGGGGGAGATAGAGTGAATTAGGGGAGTCTCTATTCACCTGATGTAGTTCCACTCACTTCTTCCCACACCATTATCATTTTTTTTCTGTGTCTACCCTCCTCTTGTCCTGTTTCTCCCATTTTCCTCTCACTTTATATTCTTCTTCTTTTCAAGTAGCTTTACATTGAGTGACAAGTCTAATGGTTTCCTGTAAGCCAGGAAACCATTTTCAACACTGAGTGGTAACCATATAACCAATCAACTTATGTTCCATGCATGTCAGCAAATGAGTTGGCGGAGGGTTAATGCCTCTCCTCATAAAACAACTCAAACGGCCACCCCTTACGGGATTATGGCATCTGGCTATAGATAGATACCAGTAGATTCTCTCTGAATTTTCCATTGCAAATATTTCATTTGATACCAAAATAGTGAGGTGGGGGAGCAACTTCACTAGCTCTTAACTCCAAGGTATTGCCTGTTATACAAGTTGCCCATTATCTCAGCCACCTGTGCAACCACCTGATGACCTTCCTGAGAGTTAACAAAACCAAGGACTCAGTAGCTACATGCTGTTACTTAGTGTGTTTAGGTTTGAACAAGTTAATTTGGGTTAGGTTAATGAGATGAAACTAGGTTAGTTTGGTTTGGTTGTGTTAAGGCTGAGACTTTTCAGGGCAGTTAAGCTTGTCAGGGAAGACAGTACTCTGTTATCAAAAGAACAGTGTATACTCAGTTCTGACAAAAATCACTATCAAAACTGATTGAATTCCATCAAAAACCTATCAAATAATCATACAGTTCATGTAAATAAACCATTATGTATAACTTGTACAAATTTGCCACTCCTGGGAGGAGGGGTAGCTACTTCTCCAGCACCTAGTTTCATCTACCTTATCTACATTGATTTGCCATTGGTAGTCTATATGAGTGACTTGTTATTATTTTCTTGGCATTGTTTTTGTTCATCTAGCATTTACTTATTTGCTGATAAATCTCTGATGTAGCCTACACTCCCACCATGCCCATACTTCAAACATCTACAGTGGTTTTCATCCCATGGCTTACTATCCTCACTATGCACATCCGTCCACCACCATCCTGTCTGTTCCTCACCACCCATCCCACCCATTTTTTTAGCTTCTCTGCCTTCCCTCCAACTAGATTAACAGTTTGTAAGACAGGTCTGTGCCATACACCCTCACACTGCCCCATAACAAAGTCCATCACCACAGGGTGTACCTGGCACCTTGCATCCTGACCTGTCATTCTTCACTTTTCCAGCTCATTCTGCCCATCCTTATCAGTTTCTGCCTGACCTGCCACCACCACACCCTGCTAATCCATACCTACCATACCCTGCCTCACCTTTACACCCATTTAGCCTACTACAGTATATATATCTTAACCTTTCCTTCCTGGTCATAATACCTTCCTATGTACATAAAATTGTCATTCATATGATGCCAACCTCACCCTTCCATTTAGCCTGCTACCTCCATAACATTACTTCACCATACCTCATCAACCCAGGTATTATACCCAGTATCACCACTAGATCCCACACATCTGCAGCACCTCATTTGCCCTCAACCCAGTCTGCATACTGTAACCTTCATAAGTAAGTAAGCCTTTTCTAGTCTTTTTTCAGTATGCAGTATAATCTTTACAGTGTACCTTACCAAACCTTCCTAATTAGTATTCAGTCCACCAGGTTCCTACCCTATCCACAGAATTTGCAGTTTTGTTGTGAGACTAGTGCCAGTTAATTTTGATTAAATTTATATATTTATTGGACAGTTTTGTATATATACAGTATGGTATAAACACAGTTGAATATGCAGGTAGACATTAGTACTGGTCACAGTACTGTACTACTGTACATCATACTATTTTGGTTACAGTAGCTGCTGTACTTTGCATACTGGTACTGCTTATTGAAGCAAGCAAGTTTTGACTAAACAGAAATGGCGTAGGAGTGCAATGTATTCTTATCACAGTTTTCCTCCTTGCAGTTTGAAGAGGAAGAAGAACCTGAAGAGCCTAAGCAGAAAAAAATGAAACCCTCCTCATCTGGAAGTGGTCTCTTTTCCTTGCTTCCAGATCCAAAACATTTGACTGTCAAAGAAACTAAGCGGTCCCTTGTACCAAACATACTTACCAAAAAGCCAGCACCAGAACATTTATCAAATAAAAAACAGAAGAGAGAAATTAAAGATAATATTGGTAATATTGGTGCGGACATATCGGTATCTGATGAAGAAGATAATACTGGGCTCTCAGATTTCTTCTCACTTTCAGAACCGACTTTTGATATTTCACAACATCCACCACAGTATTACCAAGTTCAGCCAGAAGTACTAAATAATGAGAAGCAGAAAGCAGTTCAAGGATCAAACAATCAGCCTAACACAGTGCTAAATAATGAGGAGCAGGAAGCTGTTGGAGTATTGGAAAGTCATCCTGGCATAGTCTTAAATAATGAACAGGAGGAAGCAGTTGGAGCATCAGAAAACCAGCCTAACATTGATGCAGAGGCAATGGTTCGATTGGCTGGGAAGAGGCGGGGAAAGGATGAAGTTATTAACTTTATTGATGTTAGTGCAGATGATGCGTTGCTCACACGTCAAGAGTGGATGACAAAAGCACTGACTGAGGAGAAACCTACTCACGGATTCAGCAAAAAGAGGGAAGGTCTTCCATCTCAGAAACAGAAGCAGAAACACCAGATCACATATCTTGCTCACCAAGCTAAGGAACGAGAGCTGGAACTCAAGAATAACTGGGCACAGAATAGAATGACTAAGATGCAAACACAGGCTAAATATGGATTTTAAGTTACCACTTAATGACTGGTGCCTGGTTTGTTTCATTTGCAGGGTAGGGTTGCATACATTTACAGTACAATTCATTCTGCAGTGTAATCATGATCATCTTATATGATCTTGTACAGTACATACAGACTACAGTAGTACATAGTGTGAGTTATGATCCACAAACTAGAAGAGAAATAGACAGACATTAATAACTTAGTAACTGTCAACAGGGTATCCTGTTCAAAAAAATAAAAATAAAAATAAAAAAATAAATAAATCACTCACTCAAGCCTTGAAACTCACCACTTTATCTCGCAGGGTCTACCATCTAAAATGAGTTGCTTCAGTATACAGTGGAATCATTACCATTGTCTGTATAGTAGTAATTGATATACCTGGTGTGAATTTTAAGCAAGTCATTTTTTGGTAAATGCCAGTGCTGTTGTACTTTTTATTTATTTATTTTTTTATTTTTTTTTTAATGTGTCCATCTCTGGGCGTAGGCTTCACAGCATGCTCCCAAGGCCCAGTATTCCTTCTACATACCATACACCTTTGCATGTCACCATTTCGGCACTAACATGCACCATCCATATTGAATACAATCAGACCCCTACTTACGAAGGATCGACTTATGAAAATCTGCAGATATGAAAAAAATTGTGTGTGTGTGTGTGTGTGTGTGTGTGTGTGTGTGTGTCAGGTCAGTCATAGCAAGGAGTCAGGTGAAGATGCTGACAAGGTGAGATGACAATTGCAGTTCAGGGAAGGGTAGGGGATAAGTGGAGGAATGGAGACAATAATGGGCTTTAATCTGGGGGGGGGGAGGAAGAGAGAGAGAGAGAGCAAATAAGTAGGTATGGTGTAGAAAGGGGATGATGTGACCTCAGTAATTATGGGATTAGGGTTGGGCTGGAGAAAGAGAGGATAGCACAGAAGTAGATATGGTGTAGAGAGGGGTTGGTGTGACCTCAATAATTATGGGATTAGGGTTGGGCTGGAGAGGAGAGAAAGAGAGAGAATAGGAATGAGAGATGTACTTCTGAAAAAAAAGACTTACAAAAGATCTTTAAGAACCAATTATTTTCGTAAGTTGGGGACTGCCTGTACATGCTAGGGCTGTTTCATACAGGACTGGTGTATTGGTATTAGTGGGGGTATTTTTACAACATGTCAATGGGTCTTCTGGCAGATCAGTAAAGTCTGATTTTATGAAATTCAAATGCTTAAGCTGTTCCTTGCCCCAGCAGGGATTTGAACCTGAGTCCTGTAGGACCGCAGGCCACCTCTCTACTGATTGAGCCACCGCCTCCCCCTAGTTGGAATGTTGCTGTAAAATATTGTTCGGTGGATAAGTAACGGAATAATCCTCAGTTGTGTTAGTTCATACTGTGTAACTTGATACTTTATAGATAAATAATGTATTATACTTTGTTAGTAATAAACAACAGAAAAAAAAAGCAACAATAAGTACTCTTTAATTATTTCATATTTGGTGTGGTGACCATATCATTTGTTACATTGAATGTACTGTATGTTCATTATACAGGTATACGAAGGTGTTTGCTAGGCGCAAGGTGGCCAAGGTTCAGTTTATCGAGGCTCAGTATAGAGAGGGTGTACCGTACAATCAAAGACAAGTCATGTTATGAAGTTTGGTGAAAACATCTGCTAAAAAGCTCAAGTTCTGGTGTGCATTGCTTTGTGTTATGGATAGTTGGTAACACTGACATGAGTTGCCATTTGCTCCAGGTGACAAGCCTGTGGGTGCAAACCTATTTTTAATACCTAGGCGAAATAAATCTGTTATTTTTTTTTCCTACTGCCACTTTGTATATGTACGGTACTCCTCTGCCAGCCATGAAGGTTAGGTTCCTGAAAACCTCCAAGGTTGGGGAAACTGCGGTTGGTGAAGTTAACTTTATATTGGAAAAATAGGGCTAGGGAAACCTTGGCTGAAGGTAAAAAGGATATAACATGGAAAATATATACTATTTTTCTGGTCTTTATTGCAAAATATTGCTGTGTACCAATTGTAATCCTAAACAAATAAACAAAAGTATGGTAGAAAGTGATTTACTGTACAACTTTAGAATTATGAAGGTTATCAGCTGGCTAGAGTGCCATGCAGGTGGGGAACACTGTCAGCTGACCTGGGATGATGGCTTAAAGTAATGCAGGGTAAGCATATGCTTTAAGAAGTAGAAGCACCTAACCAGATTAGTTCATTTTCTTCCTGATAGCTATGGTTTACAAAAAATTTGAGGCAAACATGAAATTAGGTGTTCTAACCTAATTTTGGGGTACTGATTTCAGATTCAAAATCCATTTTCACTCATCAATAATTTTTTATATATACATGAATGTATATGTGTGCATATAGTCCTAGACCCAAAATATTCGCCAAAAATCCATTTACCGTCTCATTTTCTTGGAACTTGGTTCAAAACTCGCGCCACAACAAGGTCAAACATGTGCATTGTGCGGCTGGGAATGCCAGTAGCTTACTGGGGGTCTAGGAGCACTTTCGTGCCTGGGAAACAGTGTCCAAGAAAGTCCTCTGGGGACATGAACAAGGTGCTTCTTCCCCCTCTTCATATCAAGCTTGGCCTTATGAAGAATTTCGTGAAGGCCATGGACAAGGATGGCGCTGCCTTCCAACACCTGTGCACTTTATTCCCAGCTCTCAGTTCTGCTATAAGGAGGGCATCTTCGTTGGACCTCAGATCCGGGAGGTGCTGAAGGATGAGGTATTCGAAGAGTAGCTCACCTTGAAGGAACTGAGAGCATGGGAAACATTTAAGCGTCTCGAGAAGTGGTTGCAGGCTTATCAGGATATGGGGTGCCGAGTGTCTCTTAAGGTTCACTTTCTTCACTCCCACCTCAACTTCGTCTCCCAGAACCTCGGAGCAGTGACGAACATGGAGAAACATTCCACCAAGATATTACTATGGTGGTACCACTCTAAACTGGCGGTTTGGGTGGGGCACGAACCTGTGTACAGTCTGCCACGTTTTCAATACCCGCTATGCCTCTCTCTCTCTCTCTCTCTCTCTCTCCTGGGGGGAGATGTGCATCACCCTTGGGAATTTTGTTTCTTTTATAAGTGACTTATAAACTTGTGCTTTCATTCCTTTTTGTTTTTATTATATCTAATTATTTTTAAAAATATTATTGTTTTACAAATGGCGCCAATGACCTCGCTGTTGTGGCGCCATGATTTGTTTTTATTCAATCACTCTTTCCCTCCTTTCTTCCCTCCCAACACCACTACCACCACCACCACAACCACCACCACCACTTTCCTTTCAAATGATACGCACAGGCCCTCCACAATTTCTCATTCTACCTCTACCTAATAAATAAATACTAAATCAAAATAACATAAACTTTCATAGTGTACAGGCGAGGACAAAACTCGCCTGAAATTTCATCTCTTCCACAATTTACGTCTGCTGGCTATAATTCCTAAGCTAAGAGAGACGCTTGATATGCTTCTCTGCCCACTGATTATTCTTTCTTAATAAGCTGAGTCAGGGAGGAAAGTGACGGGCATGCCCCGAGTGTGAAGGCAGACGCAGAAGAACAATACACGAAATTTTTCACTCGACTGTACGCCCATGTAAACTGTGTCATGTACGTCCCGGTTTTGTATGTACGTGTCAATTTATGTGCAACTTTTCCCTCCTCGATGGGGGGGCGCGGTAGCACAGTGGTAGCGCGCCGGACTCGTAATCGGGGGATTGCGAGTTCGAGCCTCGCCCGGGCTGCCGTGCCGGGAGTGGTAGCTCGCTCCTGTAACCCTAGCGGGGCTATATAGTCCAATACAGGGCTTAGCTCGGGGGAACTCCATGTCTCCCATTTTCCCTCCTCGAAGTCAAGCTGAACTGGGGAATATGGCTGGGTGAGAATTGTGTGTGTGTGTGTGTGTAATTCACCAGGTCGGTCAGGATCACGTGATGATTGTGATCATCAGCTTTTTACTCTTCAGGAAGAAAGCTGAGAGCTCATACTGTCCGATCTGAGAGCATAGTCTTGACCTTCACACATGCACACGCCCATCCCCTTGCTCGTCGGGGACACTACCCACCCGCTTTGTCAGTGAAACATTTCGCATCCCGAGCGAGGTGTGAACACCCGTCTTAGCAGATGCTAGGTGAGAGCACTACCACTGAGCCGGCGAGCAGTGTGTGTTTGTGTGTGTGTCTCATATAATCTATCTATAGTCAGATGCCATAATCCCTTAAGAGGTGGGCACAAACAAATCGCCTCCATGTCACCCTGTCCCTGCCATTTTGCTACCCTCCCCCCCAACTCACTCTCACATTACTACTTTTTTTTATACAACCAGTATTGTAAATTTGGGGAAATTGGTAAACTGCCTAAATAGGTAACAGAGAAACTTTAAACTTTTTTTTTTTTTTTTTGAGTTGGCTTTAAAAAAAGGACATAAAAAGATAACATAAAACAAGGACATACAGCACTGTATACTATCATACATGTATAGACAGTTATTTAGATATACTGTACTGTACAAAGCATTCACACGGTACATTTTTCGGAATTCATACAAAAATATGTTCTATCATATGTGAGCCTACTTCACAACAACAATAAAATGAAATATACAGTGGGTACATGAAAATTACCATTATCTATCTATCTATCTATCTATATCTATATCTATCTATCTATATATATAGATATATATACATAGATATACATATATATATCTCTATCTGTGTATATCTATCTATCTATCTATATATATATATATATATATATATATATATATATATATATCTATATCTATATCAGGGGTTCCCAACCTTTATTTACCCATTACCCCATTTTCCACACCTCCCTTCACTCATTACCCCTCATTGCTTATGTTTCCACAATTGCATTTTAGCTGCTTAACATTTTGATGCCTAGATTTCAGTTTGAATGTAGGACTTAATTAAAGGTTGGGCTAAAACCAAGAGAGTTATTGCAAGGAGTAATTCATTTTTATTATTAACACTGATACCAAATAAACATGACTTTAAACATTCATCTCTGAATTTTAGTATAGGTCTGAAAGTCTATCATAACTGGTATGATTTTTAGATTTTTTTTTTTTTGTTACCTCCCCCATTACCCTTCACAAAAGACCAAATTACCCCACATGGGGTAATTTACCCCAGGTTGGGAACCCCTGATCTATATATATATCTATATATATATCTATATATATATATATATATATATATATATATATATATATATATATATATATATATATATATATATAATTTAAATAAATGAAGGTTGTTTAGAAAACATTACAGAGCAATGTAAAATTACAGTATGTGGAGTTACATGGAGAGATAGGTGGAAAAACGAAGATATGAATCTCTCGGAGGAGGCCGTTGGTTTATAATCATTTAGTGATACTGTATGTCCAAAGCTCAGCACAACTCTACCAAAGGATAATTTACCATCCTTTCTTTTTTTTTCCTCATAGTACAGTAAAATTATTTTTAAAAAGCTATTATAACTTGTTTAAACATAATTACTGTGGTAGAAACTTATACTTATTCCTCATGAAACTTCCCTATGGCTAATATACACTTCTAATGTAAACTTTGGACCTACTCCTGTCTTGCAATATAGTAACTACAATGCACTCATTTACGGTATGTCCTCATTATGTTTTTTTTTTTCCCTTTTTTTATATCGAGCCTGTATTAAGTTACAGAAAAATTACCTATTAAAGTTTCATTGCTACCTATAAAATATATTTGCTAGTTAATTTCATGTTACAGTATGCCTTACTGTACATGGAAGAAGTTGAAATATCCTGGAACACATCCCTAGCATAAAATGAGAACTGCCTGGCAGCCTGTGCCAGTGTAGAGACGCTGAGTCTCTACACTGTGGCCTGTACAGTATCAAAAGTATCGGTAAAACATTTCTCCTGGGCGAAGGTTGACGTCTGTCTCGCTGACTTCCCACAGGGCCCGGGCTGCCTCCGGGTCTTTGGCTACCCATGAACACCAAGTCTCCTGCAAGAAAATGTTTGTGGTAAGGATCAAAGAGCTGCAAAATTCTACATCATCATCGTAACAGATACAGTCCATAAAAAAAAGGACAGACAAAGCACAAAAGAGGGAGAACTATTGATGGCAGCACCCTACTGTAAATCCTAGGCATGTTTTGGTCATCTGTTAATTTGGTTCTTGTAGCTTCAGGCTTATCAGAATGTGAACCTAGTGGACTGCAGGCTAAAGTTTCATTTTCTCTGTAGTCATCCTCCTCCTTTTGTGGGATAGGGAGCTAAGAGACATTTGTGTATAACGAGATAAGTTACCTGGTTATCTTGGTGCACTTTATTTAATTACAGCACAGTACATACTGGTATACTGTAGCTAACTGAAACATTTGCCTCCCCACACCAAGAAATATTGTCCTTATCCAGGTATTAAGAAATTCAACCACTTCAAAATTATGTATATTGATGATTCGGACTTTGACCAGGGTAACTATGATATTCCAAGTAACAACTGAGCTTGACCTCTTCAGTCCAACAAGAAGCTGTTCTTGCTACCTTCAGACAATGTCACTCAAGTTCCATTACTTCACCCTGCTCACCCCACATTCTTCTGCCTTTCTCTTGATATTCAAGGAGAAATTTTTACTATCCAACTTATAATTCCATCTCTCACCCCGAATAACTACCTATCACCATCCCAGCCAATTCTAACCAGTCTTCCCTGCCCCCTTCACCATTAACAGACCTCCTCAAACTTTACATCAGGCAGATGTCTGATACAGTGCTTGAGTCATAAAGCCTTTCCCTCCTGAGGAATATGTCTATCTATCCATTTATCTAAAGCCCGACGCCCTAATCCCGCAAAAGGTGGCCGCAGACAAAACGGCTCCAAGTCGCTCTATCACCCACCATTTGACTACCCTCTGCCCAACTCACTCCCTCCTCCCTCATATACTGTACTTCTAAACTCCATCCCTCCACCTCATCCTTGGTCTCCCCCTCCCTCTCCCTCTCTCCACTTCACCTACATACACCCTCTTAGTCAGTCTTTCATTCTTCATTCTCTCCACATGTCCAAACCACCGCAGTGTATTTCTCCTAATTTTCCCAATCACATCCATATCCACCCCACACTGTTCTTTCACTTCTTCATTCGTCAACCTGTCCCTCCATGTCACTCCACATGCTCCTCTCAGGTAGCTCATTTCCACTGCTCTCACTCTTGACTTGTTCCCCTCTAGCAAGGTCCATACCTCTCTTCCATATGTCAGGGTAGTGATCATAATACTATCATGCAATGATTTCTTAACTTCCATACTCACCTCCCTATTTCTCATCATTGCTTTCAGTGAACCAACAACTTTCCTTCCCTGCTGTACCCTTTCAAGCTCTTCATCCCCAAAATCCCATCCTTACTCATCACACTACCCAAGTACTTGAATGCATTCACACTCTCCATATCCTTACCATCCAACCTCACTGTGCATTCTGTGACTTCATTCCTCTCAAACACCATAACTTTACTCTTGTTTAAATTAACTTTCAGATTCCTCTTCTTACACACTCCCAAATTCATTCACCAAGCCTTGCAACTCCTATTCATCTTCACTCAACAATACTGTATCATCAGCAAACAGCAACACTATAATCTTCCACACCTCACCTTCATTCATTAGAGCCACCCCCACATACACTGCCGTATCCTGCACCTCCTTTACAACCCCATCCTTGTATATATTAAACAGCCATGGAGACATCAAACATCCCTGTTTCAGTCCCACATTTACATCAAAGACTCACTCAGCTCACCATCAACTCACACCGTAGCCTTAAAGCTCCCTCGTACATACTCTTCACAGCACTCAACAATTTCCCATCCACTTCATATATTCTTGATACCTTCCATACACCTTGCCTATCTACTCTGTCATATGCTCTCTACAAGTCCATGAAGGCAGTATACACTTTCTTTCCCTTCTCTAGATATTTCTCCACTAAACATCTTAGAACAAATATCTGATCTACACACCCTTTTCTCTTCCTAAATTCCCTTTGTTCTTCTCGAACTAGCTCCTCTGTTATATGCCTAACCCTATCAATGAGTATTCTACCATATATTTTTCCAGTCACACTAAGAAGGCAAATATCCCTATGGTTACCACATACTTCTCTCCCTCCCCTTTTCCTTTGTATTAAGGAACAATTACACTTATTTCCATTCCCCTGGAACCCTTTCTTCTTCCCAAGCCAATCTACACAACTTCCACATCCATTCCACAACAATCTCACCTCCATACTTCAGCATTTCACCACACAGACGCCATCAATTCCCGGGGCCTTTCCCATCTTGATCTTCATTGTTTCAACTACTTCCAGATGATTTTATTCATCTTAGGAAGAGCCTATCATGCTGAAGAGGTCAGTAAGGGCTGTATATAACTCTTCCACCTAGGAAAAAAAAAATCTTGTGGGCTGAATAACACTGCAAGAAGATAGAAAGACTATAAGGAAATGCATTTCAGACTGAAAGGATTAAGTTCACATTCACTTTATCACACACACACACACACACACACACACACACACACACACACACACACACACACCTAGGATCTCAAGAATGATAGGTTGTATAAAATACAACAAAATATTAGGTTAACTGTGTAATAACCGAATCGTAACTTAACAAATTAATCAATGGTATGACCGAGATTCGATCTCAGGCCCTCGCGCTTCATAGGCACGCATATTACCACTGAGCTAAAAAGAGGATCTCCCCCCATTGCCACTAAGCAATGTGTGCTTTTATGCACCCCATTACAATTGAAAGGTTTGTATAAGACTGTTCGTATATATGTTTATCTTCACTTGTACAACTAATATGCACAGTGAGTATAGTAATCTATCTATCTATCTATTACCAGACGCCATAATCCCGTAAGGGGTGGCCATTTGACTATGAGTTATTGGTTTTACGGGGAGGGGCACTAACCCTCCACCAACCCACTTGTTGACACGCAGGGAGAAATAAAGTAACAAAATACGAAAAACAAAACAATCTGTAATGGTAGTTATGGAGACTCGTGTACTTGATAATGTAAAATAGTTAGGATCCTTTATAAATATGACTGTTTTTGAAATACCCACCCCAAGGGGAGACCACAGAGAGGCATGCGGACGGGATGACGAAATACCCACCCCAGGGAAAGACCACAGGGATGCGCGTAAAGGGCCCAAGCTAGACGGGCCTACATCCCCCGCCACCATGCGCTTCGCTTCCCCTCAATGGAGCCAGCAGGAAGTACACCACCCCGCCACACTACTCTCCAGCTGGTCCAGCACTCGCCAGGATCGGGGTGGGACTAGTGCTCTCACAGTCCCCAGTAGGACCACGGCAATGTCTACCGTACTTGCTGGGGAGGGAATGTCCACTGTACTTTCCTCACCTACAGACCCAAGCATGACCGCGACGACGCCCATCGTGCTTGTCAGGGAGGGAACGTCCACCGTACTTCCCTCACCTGCGGGCCCTGTTGGGAGCAGGACAGCAGCAATGCCTACTGTGCTTGCTGGGGAGGGAACGTCCCCCGTACTTCCCTCACCTGCCGTCTCCGGGCAAAGCAGAACCGCGACAGCACCCACCGTGCCCGTCGGGTTGGGAATGTTCACTGTACTTCCCTCATCTGCAGCCCCACCAGAAGCAGGACCACGGCAACGCCCACCATGCTTACCGGGGAGAGAATGTCCACCGTACTTCCCTCACCTGCTGTCCCAGGGACAAGTAGAACTGTGGTGGCGCCCACTGTGCCCGTCTAGGAGGGAATGTCCACCGTACTTCCCTTGTCCACCACCCCTGTGGCTCCCTTCGAGGGTAGCATCCCTTGCTTGCCTCACTCCTTCAGAGGCGGAGTGGGACACCCCTCTCACTCCCCCCACACCCCTAGGGGTGGAGCTTGCTCCCCAGGAAAGTTCCTGTTGGACAGTGTCTGGAGCAGCCCCATCGTGAGCCTGGGAGTGTGCTCACTAAAGCCGGTGCCCTGATGTCACCAGCCGCTGCCAGACTCCCTGAGAACAAGATGCCACAGACAACCCCTGACAGCCTCTCGATGCCAGCGTGACTGCAGCCCCCAGCCACCAAAGGACGCCCTCAGGAACCCAGGCTGGGACCTACCCAGACCCACTGGCAAGCCGTCCTCCTCCTCCAAGGGCAGGCGCAGGGCTGTGCGCCTGCTTGCCCTATTCAGCCTCAGTCCCGAGGGCCGCCACATGCACCGAGGCCCCACCAAAGAGGAGCCTCCCTTGACGCAGCCCCGCAGCCCACACCGGATGATCTATCACACGACCAGGGGCCTGCTACGTGTTCAGAGCTCAACTCCTTGTTCTCTGGACACGAGCGACTGATCTGGGATTCCCTTCAAGACTGGATCTAGAGCATGAAACTAGAGGAACAGGGCATAAAAACTCGTGTCAACCAACCTTACACGTATATTGCTATAAAGATACAATGCCAAACACAATACGCTATACAAATTAACACACTCTCTGAGACAGGAGGACTCAGGTTGGGCTACTGGCGACTGGGCTGCTACGGGTTGTCGTCCAGGTGTGGGAGGGGTCCCATCAGGCGTGCTTTCCCTCAGGAGACACAGGACCACTGCTAGGGGCCAGGTCGTCCAAGATGGGCTGCTGGGCAGTGTAGAGGGAGGCCTTTCCCTGGTGGAGCCTCAGTAAGTAGGTCAGCCCTTGGGACTGGGTCCGAACAGGGCGAGCAGGTGCGCTTCTCTGCGCCTGCTCCTACAGGAGGACTGCTCGTCGGTGGGGCTGGGGAGGTTTTGTCCTGGAGTCCTGGGGGTGCCCCTGGGTGACTGGGGGCTGTGGCCTCTCTCGGGTCGAGAGGCCGTCAGGGGCTGCCTGCAGCGTCTCTTCCTCCAGGAGTCCGTCTGCGAGGGTCGACATAGGGGTGTTGGCTTTGTGGGGAGAGCGAGAAGCGTGTCCCACTCGGCCTCTGGAGGGGTGAGGCAAACAAGGGACGTTCTCCATGAGGGGCATCACAGGGGTAGCAGACAAGGGACGAATGGTGGCCGATCCCTCCCCAGGACAGACGGTGGCCGTCACTGCAGTTCTGTTTAACTGTGGGACAGCAGGTGAGAGATGGACGGTGGTGAATCTCTCCCTGGCGCGGTTGGCAGTCATCACCCAGTCCTGCTCCCTGTGGAGGTGGCAGACAAAGGATGGATGGTGGCCGATCCTTCCCTGGCACGGATGGTGGCCGTCGCCGTGGTTCTGCCTTTCCCTGGGACTGCAGACGAGAGACGGATGGTGGCCGATCTCTCCCCAGCATGAACAGTGACCGTCGCCGCAGTTCTGCTCCCAGCAGAGGCTGCAGGTGAAGGACGGATGGTGGCCAACCCTTCCCCAGCATGGACAGTGGCCATCACCAGGGTCCTGCAGGGGGTAGTAGACGAGAAGCGTACGGTGACCAACTTCTGCCTAACGCGGATGGTGGTCGTCGTCGCAGTTCTACCTGGGACTGGCAAAGAGTAAGTTCCACCCCAGTCCTGGCGAGTGCTGGTCTGCCTGGAGAGTAGTCTGCCGGGGCAGTGTTCCTCTTGTTGGCTCTGTTGAGGGGAAGAGGGGCGCAAGGTGGTGGGGGACACAGACCTGTCTGGCCTGGGCCCTCCACACGCCTCTCTGTGGTCTCTCCTTAGGGTGGGTGTTTTGTCACCCTGTCTGTGGTCCCTCCTTGGGGTGGGTGTTTCACCACCCTGTCCGTAGTCTCTCGTTGGGGTCGGTATTTCAATAATAATAATAATAACAACAATAAGACAGGAAGATGGGCTATTTTATGATAATTTTTGTATGAGTAAGAGAGGGTTTTTTTCTTGGTAAAAGCAGCTGTAATGATAAATAAAACACTGTCACCTTACCCTGCAGTCCTCGAAGTACTTGCCCGAGATTCCCTCGACGTCCTCTGATACAGCCAAGTGGATTGTCGTCTGAGCACCCAACTCGCAGTTCTGATGAATATAACCAAGAAATGTGATTACACCAATTTGGGAGCTGAGTTTCACTATTATGCAAAGGCCATGTGAAAGGAGGAGACAGTCGGGAAACCACTCTTCCATCCAGCCAGCTTTCAATACTTTATTGCCCCATTAGGAACGTAAGGGCTAAGGGCATTGCTACTCAGTCGAGGGCAGTAGTATGAGAGATAAACCCCAACTCTTCTATCTATCTATCTATTGCCAGACGCCATAATCCCGTATGGGGTGGCCGTTTGACTTTGAGTTATTTGTTTTACGGGGAGGGGCACTAACCCTCCACCAACCGACTTGTTGACACGTAGGGAGCACGTATGATTTGGTTATATGGTTACAACCCAGCATTGTAAATTGTTTCTTGGCTTATAGGAAACCATTTGGGTTGTCACTCAATGTAAAGCCACCTGTAAAGGAGAGAAAAGCAATAAGAAGTGACAGGAAAGATGGGAGATCCTAATGAGTCACTTTCGCATGCAGCACCTTAAACCGCTAGACCACCTGGTATTCAAAACAAAAAGATGTGTGATCAATTTCCTGGAGACTACATACAGTTTCGGTGAAGATTCTGGCTAGCTGTTCATAGTCTGCATTCATATAGACTCACCACGATTCTGTTATGCTATCTTGTTGAGTTGCATTTGTCTTTATGTGCAGCTTATGACAACTGTAATGCTTGTCCATGGCAAAGTTCACTACAGTTTATCAAGTAGTAACTACACACACACACACACACACACACACACACACACACACACATTTAAATATTTCGCTGTTGTTGACTAACTGAAATACCCACCCGGCAGAACGATCCCCACACCACCACCCCAGGAGGAGGACATGTGGAGGTGGACCCACCCCAAGAGGAGGCAATGGGGAGACACACCGGCATTCTGCGCCACAGCGGAGCATATTCCCTGTGACCTTATGCAGCCGGACCACTAGGAAGTACTTCGATCGATTGCGTTACCCTCTGACGGAGAAAGCACTTGCCAGAATCAGGGTGGGACTTGCCCTGTGACAGTCCCAACTAGGCCCAAGGACGCAGAGTCCACCGGACCTGCCTTCACAAGAGGGAGAGCCGTCACCAGCACTCGCAGTCCTACTATACCCCAGGGGAGCAGTGGCACAGTAGTATCCATCGGATCTACTGTAGAAGGAGAGTCCACTGGATCTCCTCCTTCTGCCACTCACCTCCGGGAGCACGTCTCAGACCGTCACCTTAACGACCTTCGCCTATGCTTCTCAGGAGGGCGGACGGCCCCGTGGTAGTATCCACCGGATCTGCCACCGGGGTAGAGACCTCCGGTCGTCCCCCAGCTGCACTTTTCTCTGACAGCAGGAGGGCAGCAGAGTCCACCAGACTTGCAGCAGAAGACAGAAGATCCACTGGGACTTCTCCTCCTGTTGTCCCTGGGATGAGTGGTCCCCCAGCAGCGTCCACCGGACCTATCAGCCTGAGAGAGAGTCCTCCGGATCTCCCTTGACCACTACCCCAAGAGGGAGCCTGGGCAGTGTTCCTCGGACCTGTCAGGTGGAAGAAGTGTCCTCCGCACCCCCTTCCTCTGCCCCGGCGTGGAGTTTCGGTAAGGACCGTCAGGCCCACTAGGCTGAGGGACAGACCACCGGTCGTTCCTTCTCCATGACCCCAGGGGCTCCCTACAAGGGTGCTGTCCCTTGCTTAGCCCACCCCTCCTGTGGCTGAGCAAGACGTCCCTCCCTCCTCCATGGAATGGAGTCTGCTCCCTAACAGGGCTCCTGTCAGAAAGTACCTGGAACGAAACCACCCTGAGGCCAGGCGTCCTGTCCCTGCAGCCCAGCCTCCGACGTCCCCAGCAGCTGACAGACTCCCCCAGGGCAAGCGGCCGCAGTCAACCCCTGACGGCCTCCTCCTCCTGGCAAGACCACAGCCCCAGGATGACGAAGGGTGCCGTACAGCCGGTCCCAGGCCCGGACCAGCCCAGATCCACCCCCAGAACTCCCACCTTGGCCAAGGGCAGGCTCCATGCCACGTGGCTCTTAGCCCTGTTCGGCCCCAGTCCAGAGGCCACCACACTCCCAGGGCCCCCACTAGGAAAGGGCCGCCCATCACACTGCCCTTCAGCTCAACCCGGACCCCTGACCACACTGTACGAGACTTGTGCTGGGAACGCACCCTGGATGGCTCTCCTCCCACACTGGGCCGTCACCTGCGGCTACCTGTACTGTAGCCTTGGGTGCGCCCCTTGCGCCCACCGATGACCTTGCCTACACTGCAAGATACTCCCCCCAACGATTCCCAGTGCTACGGACCCTGTGTGTGTGTACCCCTCCCCCCCCTTGCCCAGAGTGTCGCGTCCCCGTGTGTCCTAAATTATACTAAACCTTCGTGTAGTATCCCTCTGTGCGCATTCCCTTGCGTGTCCCCCCCCCTTTTCCCCTTGTGTGTGACCCTCCACCCCATAGGTAATACCCACACTCCCCAGTATAACATCTCTGGTCCCGTACGTGTACCGCGACCCCTGTGTCATATGAGTAGTGACATACAGTGTCCTAGTGCAGTGGAATATCCCTCCCTCCCTGAGATACACATACATCTGTGTAAAAGACCTACGTGATATATCTGATCGGTAGTATATTTCAGTGTAGTATACTGTATCTGGGTTGTCGATCGTGTTGTTCCCTCCCTGTGCAATACATACCTGACTTGTGCTATATGTTCTATTGTTTGTGATATATAGTGTCGTGTGTTATACTGTGTTCATGCTACATAAGTGTATTGTACTATGTCATATAGTGTACTTGTATTTTTATATAGTACTGTGTCATATAGTGTACTTGTATTTTATATAGGATTGTCCATGTACTCATATGTGAACGGTTGTACTCTGTTTGTAAGGTAATATACGTGTCGAACTGGTTAGCCTGTGTTTGAGCCCTATCCCTTGTCTTCATACTCTAGCCCGGTCCAGAATAAAGGAACCCAAGGACCGCACCCGTATCTGAACCCAAGAAGTTGGGCGCACAATACGCTGCATAACACTGGTGGCTAGCGGTGGTTCATGATCCGGTAGAGTTCAACAAGGAAAAAAGGGAAAGTTACAAAAATGGCTGCCAAACCGCACGTCCAATTACCTAAGTTTGACCCCGAGCAGTACAACATACACACATATATGTCTGTGGTCTGGCCTATATTGGATATAAGTTTCGAAAATGACAGAAAAAATTGCAGTTACACTTCCACAGCTTGGGAAAATTGTCTCGAGTATTGCGGCAAAAATTGTCACACAGCTGAAATGGGATCAGTTCATGCAAATCATGACGCAAGTCGTCACACCCTCACTGGGGAAGGTCATTGCCTTCTCCCAGCTAGATGCCCCCACCTATGGCAGCAATTTAGATGATACCCTCATCCAGGCCAGGCGGCTTGTCGCCATCGCTTATCTGGAGGCTGATGCCGACACCCGGGACCAGCATATGTTCAACACCCTCCTGAGGATCCTCCCCAGTGTCGTCAAAGAGCACTTTACAATCTACGACCCAACTGGGGACCTCACTATGGACATACAGTTGGTGAGGCGCCTCCTTGGCGCTCGTGCTACTCAACAAATCGGGGCAGTTAGCCGAGTCGCTACTCGAAACCGCCCCCACCAAGCCCTGGACGCCCCCCAGAAACACTGCTCCATCAAACCTTCCCGCCATACCAAGGGCACTCCCCACCAAGAAACACCCCAACTCCAGAGATACCACCAACATAATCTCTTTAAACCCGTGGGAGTTCTCTGCATGCAACCATCGCTGCCCCATACACAACATCAGGGAGCAGTTAAAGGCCGCCCGTCGCAAAATGGCCAACCAGGGGCGCCACAAAATTTCCGCCAATGAGAACGACCACGTAGAGGACAAGACCCTTCCAACTGACTGCCCTGAGCCCGAGAAAATGGAGCTCAGAGAGAAGGACACCCCACCACAACTGGATTTTTAGGACCGACCCCGCACCTCCCCATGGTGGTGGGGGCCACCTCACGTAAATACCGCCCCCCAGTCTACGACAAAATGAGGCTGAATGGAGTGAAAGCAAGGCTTCTGGTTGATACAAGAGCAGTCAGATCATGCCTCTACCACCACTTTTTACTCCCACCACTCCACAGCCTTCAGGCCTCTCCTCCCCACCTCCACCCATCTCGTAGATGCAGGGGATGACCCCCTGCCTATCCGTGGGGAGACACGGGCCCTCTGTGCTGAAACCCACCAACATGTGACTACCCAACACCGATTCATCATATGTGATTCCACCTGCCGTGTATACAACAGCTACTTGAGGCTGGATCTTTATTTGGATGACGTGATCATTTTCAGTAAAACCTAGGCAGACCACCTCCACCACCTACGACAAGTCTTCCTCAGGATCTGGCAAGCCGGACTCAAGCTTAGCCCATCAAAATGTGTCCTAGCCCAACGTTCTGTCTCCTTCCTAGGGCACGTCATATCCAAAGAAAGCATAGCTCCTGACCCAGAAAAACTATGGGCAATAGCAGATCTCCCCCTACCCTGGAACATCCACAAGGTCCGCGCATGCATCGGCCAGGCATCATACTACCGATGCTTTGTGAAAGGTTTCCCAAATATCGCCAAGCCGCTACACAACCTAACCAAAAAGGCAGAACCCTTCACAAGGACAGAGGACTGCTTACAGTCTTTCAGCACTTTAAAAGGCAAACTCATCACCACCCCTATAGTGGCGTTCCCAGACTCTACCCTTCCCTTCCGCCTACGCACCGACGTATTGCTAGTGGCGATCGAGGCCGTCCTGGCCCAAATTCAAGACGAAAAGGAACACATCATTGCCTGCGCCAGCCGCACACTAAACCAGGCTGAAAAGAAATACGCCGCCACGAAGTAAGAATGTCTGGGCATCATTTGGGCCCTGGAATACTTCCGGGACTATCTGTCTGGCATCCACATCACCATCATCACCGATCACCAATCCCTACAATGATTACGACAGTCAGAGACGCACAACACCCAGATCATCCGCTAGAGGGAGACCCTAGAAGAATTTAACTTTGATATAGCCTATCGGCCAGGCAAACTCCACACAAATGCCAACACCCTCTTCCGGCTTCCCGGAAATTCCATACACACCACCTCCACCCTCCTACAACAATGGAAAGCAAAAGACTGCCCAACCTGGATGCCCGCCCACATGTTTTCCAAACTACAAAGACAGGGCGACCACCTGTGCACCCACTTAGGACACATCGCCCTAGATCCAGACACCGCCCTAGACACTTTAACTCACCTCCACTCCGACAATGGGATTCACCTCGGCGCAAAGAAACTCCTACAGATTTTCAACGATATCTATTCGGCTCCAAACCCCTCCCAACTCGCTAAACAAGTTGTCCAAACATGCTGAGCCTGTGCCCTGGGCAAAAACACCACCAGGGCGCCGGACCCATCCAGTAGCATCCTAGCCAGCAAGCCCTGGCAGCTGCTGTCAGTAGATGTCGTCGGGCCTCTCCCACCCAAGTCTGGCTACAAATGCATAATAATGGTCGTGGACACCTACTCCAAGTTCCTGACTGCCTGTCCGGCAAAAGAACACCACGTCTTCGCCGTCGCAGACGTACTGGTTAGCCACGTATTTCCCTACTTTGGCATTCTCCAGGCTCTCCACTCCTACAACGCCCCGGAGTTCACAAGCAAGGTCTGGACCGAACTCTCCATCCTATTTGGCTACACAATCTCCCACGCCTTGCCGTATTGGCCACAGGGAAATGGCATCTGTGAACAGAGTCACCGCACCCTACTCATCCAGTTGCGGACCAGAATACAGGAAACTCAAAACGAAGACTGGCCAGCACACATCAAGATCGTGCAATGGGACATGAACTCCTGTCCCCGCGAAGATGGTATCACACTGCACGAGCGAGTGTTTGGCGAGGTACCCCTACCCCCTTCGCCACCACTTACAATCACCCGCCATCCCCCCTCCCCTCCTCTGACCCCCTTCACCACCTCAAACGTAAACTCCACCACCTAAAAAACACCCAAGACCTAAAACCCGACACTCCCGCAACTAACCCCTACAAACCAGGCGAATCTGTCATGGTAGCCACGCTGCCGACATCAAATAAACTAGCTCCATGCTATACTGGCTCCTACACAATTGTAAAGGTTCCCAACCCATACCAAGTCACCATTCAGTACCAGAACACCACCCGCACCTACCAGAACCGCCACGTGCGTCGCTTTCACGCACCTCCAACACCATCACCTCGCCACCCTCACATGCCTAACGTACGCCCCACTCCCCCACCTGAGCCCAATGACTCATACTCCTGCTACCTCTCCCCTTCCCTATCCTTGCCCAGCTCCCCTGCCACCACCATCACCCCTACTCCGGACCTCTCCCCTTCCCCTCACACCCTCCGCTCACCTCTAACGACCTCACCCCACTCCTCCCCCACCACGCCACCACCACCAAACCCAACACCATGCGGCCGTCTGATGCCCTCACGCCCGTCATCGCCACCCACTCCTCACTCCACCTCATCCCACACTCCCATTAGACACCCCAACTCCTCGTCCCCCACCTCCACTCCCTCATCACCACCTGCAGCCACAACTCCACTGACCCACCCATCAGCCACCCACTCCACCCACACGCCACCCCCGGCCACGTCATCTCCCACACCTGACGCTCGCGCCCATCACCATCACCACCACCCCAAATCAAAACACCCCCCACCAGCACGCCCACTACACACCTCTCACCTCCCACATCAGTACTAACTACCACCCGGACTAGATCAAGCCACTCATCCCGCCCCTCACCCAGATACGCCCAAACATCCTCCCCTCCTTCCACCCCAACCCCTAATACCTCCCGCCCCCCTTACCCTCAAAATACAACACACCACGTGGAAGATCCCAGTGGCCCGCCCCACTAAGCCGCTTAGGGTGACCCCTCCACGACCTCATAAAAGCAAGGCGACTTGCAGCCAGACACCACAAATCACCATCACATGGCCTGCCACCTGCGATGAAAATCAAGCACATCATATGGACTCTGGCCCAAAGGCACAACCCAACTCCTCCACCAGACGTACTGTACAGTACTATCACGATCCAAAGTTTCTTTACCCCCCTGAGTGGAGGAAGGTCGAAGCCAAGGTTAAAGAAATGACGGGCCACCGAACACAGGCCAGTTCATGATGGAGGGGTTCACTAACCTGAAGCTTAGGATAATAAGAATCACCCGGATGAAACACACGAGCCTATTTATGAATCACGGTATCATGAACCATTATTAGTCTTGTATACTGGCAGTGTCCGATCATCTGGTCTTGCTACAACCTTGGCTTCGACCTTCTTCCACTCAGGGGGGTAAAGAAACTTTGGATCGTGATAGTACCTACCATCCACACTCACCATCGTGCATTGCCCACACCAGCAGCCAAACCAACCTACACTCCACTGGGCAAACCTACTCCGCCACCTCCCATCGGACCTCCACCGTCGATGTTTACCATCTCCAGTCAAGGGGACGTGACTTCCACCCCCGCGACGATGGTGAAATACCCATCCGGTGGGTATTTCATTGACACCAAATGATTTTGTTGTTTATGGGAATCCTATCTGTCAAAGGCTTCAAAAACACCGAGTAATCCTTTCCTTGCTGTTGATACACCTATATAGTCAACAGTAAGGCCAACAACTGACGTAGTTTTTAGCATATTTAATTCTGCTACTTCCAGGCGATTTTTCGCATTGCAGAAAATTAGATATAACATTCATTAATTCCTTCAGTACGATAGTCCTTTCCTAAGCTGAATGAAATAGTCTAAAAGCAGCAGCAGCAGCAGCAGTAGTAGTAGTAGTAGTAGTAGTAGTAGTTGCAGTAGTAGTAGTAATGGTAGTTGTTGCTGCTGCTTTTGTTGTTGTTGTTGCCCTTAGCTCATCTGGACATGAACTCAATGAATTGCAGGATGAAGTTGCCCTTTTAATATAGATTACCAACTACCTTTCGGAGAAAGGGGAGGGAGCTGTGAGACGTTTGTGTCGGCAGCATCACATGAAGGCATCTGCAGCAAATGCCACATAAAACTCTGCACAGCGTAGACGACGGGAACCTATGGGAGGACCCCATAGGGGCAGTTGCTTACCTGCGGTCAACGGGTCTGCTCGACCATCCAGAGTGGAATTAAACAAGAGAAAAATCTGGAGATGGCTCGACTAAAACAAAAGAAAATAATCGAATCATCTGACTGGAAAGGTTAAGGTCATACTGTGGACACCATAAATATAGAAAACTTAGTACAATATGGTACGTATTACCTTGCCAGCAGCTTGGAGGACTATATTGAGGGCATGGTTCATGAATGTGATTAACCAGGTGGGAGCTCCATCGTTCTTCAAAAAGATTCCTGTCCCCACAGCTCCTGGATTCATACTATTGGCTACCACGCCTGAAAATGATTGAACAAAAATGAGTAGGCCTACTGTATTGTAAAGATGAGCTTATTAGTTGGCATGCTATGGATGTGATTATTGTTTCGTGTTTACATCGGCACCTTCCACACACGTTTCTGTCTTCTTTATTCTAACTACAGTCAGACGATTTTATTCTGCTACAGGATTTTATTCAGCTATACCTCGGGATTGAAAGGGAGAGGCCTTTTATTTTATTTTCTCACATACTAGTCTATGTGACGTTTCTGAGTATGTAAGTATTGCATAAACCTTAACAACGAGTATCAAACTTTATTTATAATATTGTACTGGCCTCGACACAGTGAAGTCGGAATTCACCGATCATGTGGGAAGATGTAGGCCTATAACTTGTAAGAATACACGTTTTCAGGCCACGTTTCACGCACTTCATTTCTTATTGTCACATACATTATGTAGAGCACTGCAAAAACGGATGATAAGAACGCTGTCAAATGTAACAGGGACTTCTTCCAACTTTTCATTTGACCAACATGATCGGACAATTTGCGTCAGAATATGTCTGAGTCTTTCAGTGTGACGAAGCCCTAATGGTCAGTGGGCCTAGATCCACTAATATACTAATAATATAATCAACATCCTGTCATAGTGATGATTTGTTTTCTCAGGAAGGACGATGACGAGTTTGTAGAAACTTTCCATCTCTTGTTCTTCCTGCAAATCAAAGTCTGTTACGACAGGATCTGATAGCGATTTTGTAGGTACGGAACATGGACTTTATTTTCAACTATGGATTGCTGCATACTCACCAGTACCTTGGAGTTTCACTGCCAGTTCGCGTGTGAAAAGCACATTGCACAGTTTGCTTTGATTATAGGCTCTCCAGGAGCTGTAGAACCTGTTTTCAAAGTTCATGTCATGAAGCTTAAGTTTCCAGGCAAAGAAGTGTGCGACTGAGGAGACGTTGATGATGCGGCTGGGGGCGCTGTCTTTCAGGCGTTCTGTATACGGTGGAGAACAATGGGTGAACAACAAGGAGGAAATCAAGGGGAGTGATCAGATTTGACTATACCATACTTTATGACAAATCACTTGAATGTCTCTTCAGAATAATTTATTTACTTCCTCTTCTCACACCCAACTTTCAGAGCCGAGAAATTTATCTAATGAAAACCCCTCCCCTTAATCCTGGACACACACACGATATTTTTCTGTATCATATGATTTTTTTTAATGATTTGAGGAAAAGAAATGGCAGTGTAAAACAAAGGTGGTATAAACCATGCTGTAACATTATGCAGACAGAAGGAAGAATCAAACTATAGTACTCTATCCAGTCTCTCCTGAACAAACACTGGCTTGGGGCCTCATCACACACACACACACACACACACACACACACACACACACACACACACACACACACACACACACACACACACACACACACACACTACAAGATGGGTACCAAGCGTAAGGAATCTGAGCCACGAAGAAAGACTAGAAAAACTGAATCTGCCTACACTACAGGAGAGAAGGAAAAGAGACATATGATTATGATATATAAATGCATATCAGGGAAGGAGAAAATAGACATAAATGATTACATAACCTATGGGGATGCATCAGCAAGAGGTCACTGCAAAAAAATGCATAAAAAGAGAGGCGATAAAGACTTAAGGAAATTTAGTTTCCCAAATAGGGCAATTGATCAGTGGAATGCACTACCTTATGAAATAGTGTGTGACAAAACAGTTCATAAATTTAAGGATATGTACGACAAAAATGGTTTAAGACACGGGACAGTACGAGCTTGACTTATTCATGTAAAGATACAATTAGGTAAGAAACACACACACACACACACACACACACACACACACACACACACACACACACACACACACACACACACACACCTTATACTACTACTATTAGTGTAGTAATATTAGCAGCAACAGTAGTAGTGGTGATGGTAAATACACACACACACACACACACACACACACACACACACACACACACACACACACACACACACACACACACACACACACGGACGCACACACACACACTAAATTCAGCACTAACTTAGGAGCAGGTTGGTGAGCAGGAAGTGTCCGTAGTGGTTGGTTGCCATGGTCAGCTCCAGTCCATCCGAGGTTACCTGTCGTGCCCACGGTCCCATAATGCCGGCGTTGTTTACCTGGGGGAGGAGGAGGAGGCTCAGTGACTCTTCAAACCATTTTTTTTTTTTTTATTCCTGCGACCTCCAGACAGTTTTCTTCAGCTTTGGAGAGATGTAATTCATCACTAATCTCTCCAGATCGAAAAGTCCTTCCAAAACATTAAGGGCCTTATTCTAAGTGGCATCAAAAGTTTCGTAACATCTCATCCTTAGCGGTTCATTCTGTAAATTACATTACACCTCAGTACCTTCTTGCATATTTCTGTTGCAATTATGTCGATATTAAAACGATATTAATAATACAGTAGAGAATGTTAAAGTGTAAAATGCAAACCGTATCGCTAAAGAAGAGGTGCTATGAAGCCTCCCGTCATTCAAAAATTCACTTAAAAGGACATTAGAGCAGATATTCATTCATTGCTAAGGTTGTCTTCTAGAATACAAAGCAATCAGATTTCCATCCGGGTCCCCAACTGTACTGCTGGGTGAAGGGGGACGTGGGGGAAACAAACTTTTTCTAACTGTCTGACCGGCCCAAAAATCGAACTCGAGGTCTTTCAGGTGCGAGGTGGACGTGTTACCAATGACCACCGGCTCCCTCGTTTATCTGAGGCGGGAATTAACCTTTTCACTCCGATGACGCAGTTTTTGTTCTTTTAATACTACCGCCGGACGATTATATTATTTGAAGATTTTTTTTTTTTGTTTGGTTAGGAATTACATACCGAATTCCTTAACTCCTCCTAACTAGAGATCTGTCCTGCGTTGAATAAAATCGCGTGCTGGCAGCGAGAATGAAATGCAAATAAACGTCATCGGACTGAAGATTTCAATTTCCAAACTCCAGTCGAGTTGGGCACTATCGGTTGTCTCCTTAACCCCTTGAATGGGGCGATGTACTTTATATGCTAGGTGGCTGATCAGTAGCGCTTTACTAGAAAATCACCAGACGGTATCTTGCGTGTTGCAGGGGTGACTCGGTCTGATGGTGTAGGCGTAGGTGTGGCAGTGGGAGTACAGTAGTAGATGAATAAATGATGCATGACAGGCATTGATAACGGTGACTGAGCCGCCGTGTATACGTTTATGGGGCTTGCGGTTAATTTGTCAAGTCTGTTTTATAGAAATTCAAGCACTCGACTATACTTTACTCTGTTCCAACAGGGAGTTGAACTAAGGCCCATGATTTGGCATGCAGGCCACCCGGCGGAATGGATAAGTAGAATTATACATGGATCATCCTGTATTATTCCTGCTACCTTCATATGATATTTTGCTTAGGAGCCACTTTGCGAACTGGGGTGAGGGAGGGGTTAGATGCAGCCTCAATGAACCCCTCCAGTACACGAGACGTTTCTTGAGTTGAATAAAATCGTCTGGAGGGAGCATGATTAAATACGTGTCACCAGACTGAAGAAGTTAGCCCCTTGAAAGTTTAGGTTAGGTGCGCTGTCTTTTCTTCAGGTTAGGTTAGTTAGTTAATAA
Organism: Coenobita brevimanus; assembly: GCF_032717465.1. NCBI lineage: Eukaryota > Metazoa > Arthropoda > Malacostraca > Decapoda > Coenobitidae > Coenobita > Coenobita brevimanus. Next base: position 69,173,739 of record NC_136976.1, read on the forward strand.
GGTTAATCTATTAGCTTAAGTTAGTTTAAGTTACTCACCAAGATATGCACGGCTGGCTCCTCTTCCAGCACTCTCTTGGCAAACGACCTCACTGACTTGAGGTCCGCAGTGTTCAGCTCCTGCACCACCACCTCACTGTTGCCTGTGACTTTTATTATGTCATCTGAAGAGAAATACCAGATATATATATAGCACTCTCTCTCTCTCTCTCTCTCTCTCTCTCTCTCTCTCAAGAAAATTGGTTGATATTCTACATTTTTACATCATTAATAACATATATCACCAAACTTTCCACGATACTACCGGGCAACTTATCCACAGCTCAGTATTTACACGTTCAAAACAAGAGGTAACAAGAACTAGCTCTATAACGTGGTATGTTTTAAAGAGCGAATTGCCCCTGCCCTCACCTGCCACCGCCTGAGCCTTCTCCACGTTCCTGCAGGCGAGGATGACCCGAGCGCCACGACGAGCAAAATCTTTCGAAGTCGCCTTCCCAATACCTGTTCGCCAAATGGAATACTGTCCTTCAGTCCATAAGGTTACTTTTTATTTCTTTTTATTTATTTATTTATCTGTTTATTTTTTATTTTTAACTTAACTACCAGCTCGTATAAGAATGCTTAGGAAAGACCTCTAGTGATGAAGGGTTACTGAAGACTGTTTCTAACCCGTCCAGTTCAAAGTGTTTCCAAAACTGAATAAAATCGTCTCTTAGCACTGAAAATACAATAAAGTACTTCACTGGATTGAAAATATTAAGGCCGTATTATCAAAACCGGGTGCGCGAGGATACAGGCAAGACCAATTCTTTTATGCTCATTTGTGCAACATCTATGGTCCGCATCCTACATTCCTGAACATAGTCAGCAACGATACATAAGGTTCAGGCATGTTCTATCACCATCATCACGTACTTCACAAATTATCGTCAAAAACTAGGGACTTGTCTACGCTTCTCTCTCAAATCTTAATAATAGTCCTCAGTGCATCGCTCTCCTTAACCCATTTACTCCAAGGATCTATTTTTAAAGTCTTCCATGCCTCAGGCGATTTTAATAAGTTAATCAAGGCTTTTTCTATTCCTTCCAGTTAGGATCACATCCCCTAAAAGGAATAAAGTCACCTTTTGGAATTATTCAGTGCAATGGTATCATATATTTTCTTCTTTCTACGTCCAGACGATTTTATCCAGCTAGGGAAAGATTTTTCGAACAGGAAAGGACTCAGAAAGGCTAAATCTGGGTTAGATTTAATCTATACAGTTCGAAACCGCCCCTAAACGGAATAAAATTGTCTCCAGATTGACAGTAAACCAAGAAAGACGTTTTGGAGGTGAAGGAAGTGAGAGTGTAATTAAAGCTGAAGAAACGTTACCCTTTCAGTTCAATGACGCATAAGTTTAATTTATTCTTAGTTACCGCCTCCAGACGATTTTATTGAACTTTAAGACAGACTTCTTGCATGACAGGTGTTAATGAAGGCTATATCTAACCAATCTAATCCTAAAAGCCTCCCATTATACTGAATAAAATCATCTAGCAAAGGGAAGAATAAATCATAACTATGTCGGCAGACGGAAGGACTGATTAGCAGTGGTTCTAACTGCGCTGTTCGCGAATGGCCAGCAGATACAGTACACTGTGGTTCTCAGTATAGTACTAGAAAGACAGATAGATACATACGCAGATAGAGAGAGAGAGAGAGATTTAACTAGTATGACCAGCTACTCATTGCACCCCTAAGTACAATACGTGTGCGAATTAATAAATAGGTTTGCATGTGTCTGATCACTGAACTGATGTATATGCAGATACACAAAATATACTGCATATTGCGTGAGCAGAAAAAAAAAAAAAATCAGTGTTTCGGTATATAACTAATAAATATGGTTTATATATGACCCTGTACTTTTTAATATTCGTATGCTGTAAGAGGAAACACAATACTATTTTAGTTGTATGGAATAGCATGAGGTTAGTGCAGCTTTCTCAGTGAATGTGTTTTGGTGGTGGCTCGTTACCAGTAATAGTGAACAAAGGCAGAGGTTAACTTTTTAATTTTCCAAGGACGTATAAAGTTATTTTACTTAGGTTACCACAATACAAATTTATTCTGCTGAAGGAAATTCTAATCATTGCACAGTTGAAAACTATCTCCAATCATCTTTGGACTGCTACAGTTTCTCTCAGCTGAATAAGTTGGTCTGGAATTATTAGCCTGAATAAAGTATCCAGTTACGTCCATGACAGATTAAGTGTTATGTCTATGGAACGAGTTGCCTCACCCGAGGAAGCTCCGGTAACGATGACGGTTTTTCCGTTCAGAGAGCGGGTTGAGGTGCAACGGCCAGCCCTGTGCCGGTAAAGGAACCTGGCCAGCACCAGCACCACCACCACCACTATGAGCATGATGACTCTTTTACCACTACCACCACACACCCTGAGAGTCTCCACCACACTGGGCCCACGTCTCACCTCACGGACCCTACACCAACATCCCCCTAATTTCTCAAGTAATCTAACTCCCCGCGTCCCTCGCTCACATAAAAATGTTAGTCACTGGGGGGGGGGGGTCTGCGGGCAAGAAAGGTACGAGACAGATGGTGAAATACAAGACATTAATAATAAACAGTGGTATGGTATAGGTCTGATTAGCTACCCAGCGCTGTCCCCCCCACCTTCTCATCTCACGTACCCTAGACCCTCATTCCCTTCACGTCACATAGCCAACATTCACCCTTACCTCACGTAACCTACACCCACACCCTCCCACCTCACATAACCTAAACCCACACCCTCTCACTTCACATACCTACAATCACACTCCCTCACCCCACATACCCTACACACACACACCCCTAACCTCATATAGACCACTACACCTACACCCTCTCATATCACATACCCTACACCCACACCCCCACACCTCACATTTCCTATACCCACAGCTCCTCACCTCACACACTTTACACCAACCCTCTCACCTCAAATAGCCAACACTCACACCCCCTGAACATAAAGTAACCAACACCCACAACCCCTCACCTCATGCAACCTAAACCCACACCTTCTCACCTCAAATACCCGGCCTACACCCACACCCCGACAAATCACATAGCCTACACCCACACTTCGCCACCTCACATAGCCCACACTTACACTCCTTCACACAGCCTACACCCATTCCTTCATCTCAAATATCCTACATCCAGACTCCCTCATCTCATATAACCTACACCCACACCCCTAACCTATTACAGACTGCTATTGCTACAGCCTCTCACATAGCAGCCTACACCCACACCCCTTCACCTCACATACCCTATACCCATACCCTCTCACCTCACATTCTCTACACCCACACCCCCTCATCTCACATATTCTACACCCACACCCCTCACCTCACATAGCCTACTCTCACACCCCCTCATCTCACGTAACCAACACCCACACCTTCATCTCACATACCCTACACCCACACTCCCTCACCTTAAAATACCCTACACCCACACTCCCTCTCCTAACATCCCTACACCCTTACCCACACACTCTCAACCCACATACCCTTCACTTCAGATACCCATAATCCTTCACCTCACACACTCTCAACTCACACCCCCCTCACTTCACACACCCACACACCCTCACTTCTTCACACACACACACACCCTCACTTCTTCACACACACACACACCCTCACTTCTTCACACACCCACACACCCTCACTCCACACACCCTCATTTCACACCCACACACCCCTCACTTCACATAGCAACACGCCTCACTTCACACACCCACACACCCTCACTTCACACACCCACATCCCCTCACCTTACATACCCTCACCTGCCTTCACATAGCCTACACTTACACCCTCTCACCCAGGAGCGTGTTTCTAGTCCCATTGGTGATTTCGTAACACCTCTTGATCGGCGATATATTTTTCATGTAACACCTTAATAATCGTCTTGTACAGTATATTATTGATGTAAACTGTGTCGATATTTATCACATGTACATTACATACGACAGAGAGAGAGAGAGAGAGAGAGAGAGAGAGAGAGAGAGAGAGAAGAGATTTAGGGCTGAATAAATCGCCAAAGAAGAGGCACTACGAAATTTACTTACGTGGCGTCAAGGAATTGCTTAAATCCACTCACTTGATGCAGTGTTGCCTACTTCTTCCTTCACCTTTAGCATTTTTTCTCTGCATCTGCCCTCCCCTCCTGTTACTTCTTCCACGATTCCTGTCACTTTATATCACTCTTCTTTCCTTTTCAGGTGGCTTTACACTGATTGCAAGCCTAATGGTTTCCTGTAAGCCAGGAAGCCATTTACAGTGCTGGGTGGTAACCATATAACCAACCTTTACGTGTTCCCTACGTGTCAAGTGGGTTGGCCGAGGGTTAGTGCCCCTCCCCGTAGAACAACTAACTCAAAGACAAACGGTCACCCCTCACGGGATCATAGCATCTGGCTGTACATAGATAGACAGGGACTTGCTCTCAGGGCAAGTTAGTAAACCATCTGGAGATTTATTGAATTGTACGGAAGTAGGTGAGAAGAGAGGGAGAAATCAGTAGGATGGAAGTAGTGGAAACAATGAATAAAGTCAAAATGGGGAAAGCCCCAGGAACTGATGGAATGTGTGATGAAATGCTGAAGCATGGGGGTGAGATAGTAGTAGAATGGATATGGAAGATGTGTAGATTGGCCTGGGAGGAAGGTAGAGTCTCGGAGGATTGGAAGTCAGGTAAAATTATTCCCCTGTACAAAAGAAAAGGTGAAAAAGAAGTGTGTGGTATTCACAGGGGCATTTGTCTTCTCAATGTAATGGTATATGGTAGGATACCTGACAGAGTTAGGGAAATAACAGAGGAATTAGAGAAGGACAGGGAGATTTTAAAAGGGAAGATGTTGTGTAGATCAGATATTCGTTCTTAGGTTTTTAGTGGAAAAGTTTCTAGAGATGAGAAAGAAGCTGCATGCGGCCTTCATGGATTTGAAGAAAGCATATGACAGGGTGGACAGACAAGGAATGCGGAAAATATTAAGAATATATGGAGTAAATGGGAAGTTGTTGAAAGCCATGAAAAGTATGTATGAAGGTGCTAAAGCTCCATTGCGTGTGGATGGTGAACTGCGTGATTTTTTCTATTTGAATGTTGAACTGAAACAGAGAAGTGTCATGTCTCCATGGTTATTCACTCTGTATATGGATGGTGTTATAAAAGAGATACAAGATAGGGCAGTAGATGTTGGAGTGGCCCTAATGAGAGAGGGCAGCATTTGGAAACTCCCTGTACTGATGTTTGCGGATGATACTGTATTGTTACGTGAAGACGAAGGCGAACTGCAAGGCTTGGTGAATGAGTCTGGGAGAGTGTGTAAGAAATGAAATCTGAAGGTAAATGTAGGGAAGTGTAAAGTTATGGTCTTCGAGGGAATGAAGTCACTGAATGTATAGTGAGGTTGGATGATGAGGAAATGGAAAACGTGAGTGCATTTAAGTACTTGGATCGTGTGATGAGTAAGGATGGAGGTTTGGAGGATGAAGTGCTTGAAAGGGTACAACAAGGAAGAAAGGTTGCTGGTTCTTTGAAAGCAGTGATAAGTAGCAGGGTAGTGGGCATGGAAGTAAAAAGTAGCTGCATGACAGTATTGTGATACCAACTCTAACGTATGGAAGCGACGCTTAGACCTTATTAGAAGGACATAAGTCAAGAGTGAAAGCAGTGCAAATGATTTATTTGAGAGGAGCATGTAGAGTTACATGGAGAGACAGATTGACAATTGAGAAAGTGAAGGAGCATTCTGGTGTGGATGTGGATGTGATAGAAAGCGTTAGAAGAAAGACACTGAGGTGGTTTGGGCATGTGGAGAGGATGGAGATCGAGAAGCTAACGAGAAGAAGGTATCCGAGTGAGGTGGAGGAGGGCAAAGAGAGGGGGAAGCCAAGGATGAGTCGATGGAGGGGTGGAGTGGAGAGGTATATGAAAGTGGAGGGTGTGAGCTGAGAGCAGGCAGTGAAATGGCGGGGAACAGGGCGACAGGGGGCGATTTGTTTGTGGCCACCCCTTTGGGGGTTAAGGCGCCTGGTAATAGACCTCTCTCTCTCTCTCTCTCTCTCTCTCTCTCTCTCTCTCTCTCTCTCTCTCTCTCTCTCAAAAATAACATGTCAGGGTTACGTGCCTAATCCAGTAAGAGAGGAATCACACGCTCTATACAGGACGTAAAAGTTTAGGCTGATCATAAACGGCTGCGTGCTAACAAGGAAAGGCTCAGATTATGAACTCAGTAATACTCGTATATCTTCAACACTAATAAACCGCATTTACTTAAATTTGAAGAGTATGTTGCCACAACTTATAGGCCTACATGTACCCCTTGAACTCATTGATAAATTTATCTATTTATTTATTTATTATTACTTTACCCACTCGTTTTTTTACATTATTTCTGCAGGAAGGACAAGGAACGGAGAGTGCCCGGTCTTTCCATGTCTCCCGTTCTCCTAAAGAAAAAAAAAAAAAAAAGTTCTCCGTTCCTTGATTAAAAAAAAAAAAAATGCTCCCCGTTCCTCCAATTAAAAAAAAAAAATATATATTAACGAGAAAAATAAGCGTAGGTTATGACCGTTTTCTGCAGGAAGAACAAACACAGCAGGGTGCAGAACTTGATCGTGTATTTAGATCTTCCTGTAAAAATATATGTAAGTTACAACGGAGAAACGATCGTAAATATGTCAGAGAATCGATCGTAAATATGGTAGAGAATAGCATCCCAGTTCATTAAGAAATGATCATGAATCGTTGCATCCCTGAGTCCTCAAGTGACGAGGTGTCTTGGTGGATTGGGGTTTGTGACTTGTTCAGCCTGATTCACCAAAGCAGTATATTCCCTCACAATGGTAGCTAAAATGCTATAGTTGAATGAATGAGATAACATAGTGTTGAAGAGGTCTCTATAACCTTCCAAGAAAATGTCCTTATTTGGTCTACTGTATTTTATCTTTTCCTGACATTTATGGTTGAATAAATGATATGATGGGACTGAATCCAACACATTAGCAACCGGTTTAATACAGGATATCAAAACTATATAGCTGTAGATTACATCATTCAATGGAAAGAATTGTGGCTGAATGAGTATATTAGTGACGTACGAGTATATTGCATAACTTCTACCTGATAGTACTCTAAAGAATACTAACGAATGTAAATGTCCCTCATTTTCTGTAAACACATATACGTAGTCTTGGGAGATCTGACATGTTCAAGATATATTTAGGATAAAATCCCAACCACTTGGACACCCAGTTATATAAAGTGTCAATATTGTGAGTAACGTCATGATTATTTATCTTAGCTACATAGACACTGATAACCATTTTACATAGGGCTACGACTTACTCTTGTTGATGCCAGGCTATTTTACTTTGGCTAACGCTAGACGATTTTATTCGCCACTTGGAAACCTCCCGGGGTCTAAGCCATAAGATCATATAAATCGGTCAAATAATAATCGTTCCATCTATGTTCCTTAAAACAGGTAAATCGTGTCATAAATATCCTTATAAAACACTAACAAATTTCCTCACTCGCCTTGAGAACTGGAATTATACCTGGACTGGTTAACTGAACCTGTGGTAGCAATGACCAGTCAGTGGGGGTAGTGCGAGACCATTGTGGCATTCATGTCGGACTGGCTACAGTGCCAGTAAACGGGCAAGCGGCTGGACCTGATGCCATATCAGTATTGTAATCTTAAGAAAAGATTGTTTGAATTTTTTTTATGTTAATAAGAAAGAACCAAAGGTGAGAAGTCGCTAGCTGTTCTTTCCTAGAAAACACAAAATGTTACAGAGCCAAATTCAAAGTCTGTTGATTTCGAGATGCGTGGACGCATTGCATTTAAAAGGCTGAGGGTTACAGGCATAGGAAAATACAGAATGAGGAAGAAAGTTCCAGAGTTGATCTGCCGCATAGAGAGGGACAGAAAAGGGCGAGTGTGTGCTTCCAAACGGGTGCTATGAGCCTATCATAATGGAAAACGGATGCAAGGAGACAGTTCATAAGAGCAGAGACCAGTGAAGTAGAGATGGTAAAGTGTTAAAGTTGCAACAGTGCTGTGATGATAGAGTGGTTGAAGGGAGTCAATAGGAAAAGAGTTTATGAGATGAAAACCTTTCGACTCCACCCTGTTTAGAAAAGATGCATGTGCGAGGCCCAACACATATGAGAGTTGCACTGCACACAGGGGTAAGATTCTTGTACAGTATCAACAGATATGTAAAACACACACACACACACACACACACACACACGGAGCTGTCTTAATGCAACCAGTTTCTTGGAAGTGTATTTTGCTAGAGAGATAATGTGATCGTTCCATGACATGTCACGAGAGAATGAATCCCCAAGGATATTGAGTGATGAAAGATTGAAATGCTGTTGCTAAATAGTAAGGGATACTCCCGTGGAAGATTCTGGCTGGTGAAAGACACAGAAACTGGATTTTTGATGCAATGATAGCAACAAAGTTTCTAGTCAAAAATACTGGCTAAGTCAGAAAGTGCCCTGACCTCATCCTGAGATTAAGGAGGTAACTGCTGGGATGGATGCTATAAGTAGCGGGTAGAAATAAGAGGGGTGGTCATCAAGGCATGAGTGGCTAGGGTTAGATGATCAACTCAGATGATCACTGATGAAAAAAAGGAAGAGAGCTGGTGGCAGGACAGAGCCCTGAGGAACACAACTATTGATAGATTTAGGAGCTGAGTGGCCGTCAGCAACAGCTGCTGTAGAACAACCAGAAAAGTAACCTTCTATAAACTGGATATGATTATATATATATATATATATATATATATATATATATATATATATATATATATATATATATATATATATATATATAAAATGAGAGAGAGAGAGAGAGAGAGAGAGAGAGAGAGAGAGAGATGATGATGATGATGAAGCTTTACAATGAAACCAGTCAGGAATAAAAGAAAAGCATTCGGGAACCGAATGTTAATCGCTCGCCAAAATATGCTGTTGGCCAGGTTCAAGATTTCGGCCATATCTTGATACTATGATGGTTTCATGTTGATAGCTCAAGCCGTTCATGAGATATAATGGTGCTAAGGGCGGGCGATAAAACCTAGTTGACCTTTGGCAGTCATTCTGGTGACCGTGACCTTGACCCTATATGCCCATTTTGGAACTCCGCCAAGAGTTTGGTCATATTTTGATACCCTGAAGGTTTCATGTTGATAGCTCAAGCCGTTCATGAGAGATAATGGTGCTAAAGGCGGGAAATAAAAATTAAATGAACTTTTGAGTGCCATTTTGATGACCTTGACCCCGAGTGCCCATTTTCGAACTCGGCCAAGATTTTGGACATATCTTGATACCCTGAAGGCTTCTGTTGAGGGCTCAATCCGTTCATGAGATATAATGGGAACACACACACAAACACACACACACACACACACACACACACACACACAGATACTGAGAGGCTGGCAAAAACATTATCGCTCCGCCTTGTAAAGGCGAGCGATGATAAACTTTGACTACCTCGTGCATTCTTCATGCACCATCAGGCAACCTGTCACAATGTCGATTATCTTGTATGCACATCTTCCTTCAGAATGTAACACAGTTTACTGAAGTGCTGCTGGTGAAGCGAAACTTTAAAGGACACCAAATGAGTGTCGAGAAAATCATGTCGCATGTGGACGTCAATTGTTCATATACAATATAAACGTGCAGAAGTTCAAACCGGACGGCGAAGAACATTATGAGAAAAGTATACACCATTCCACGGACATTCACCACAAAGAAACCATCAATTTCCATTCACAAATTACTGAAAAATTACATAACCATCCTTCCATGCAACTAGACAATGACCCGCGAAGAGGACTGCGACTCGACAATAATTGCCAGTGTCCGAATTCAGAGATAGAACTGTGATTTATTTTCGCAGGAAGGACAGTTAACGAAATGGCAGAGCCGTGTCTTTTCTTATTTCTTGTTCTCCCTGCAAATATAATTCCGAGGTACGATGAAAGTGATTGCAGGTTATGTTTGTTTTTGCAGAACAAGCAATTATGATGACTATTCTACTGTATATTCGCCTTGTCTTCGCGGTAAAAACGAACCATTGTTACGAGAGGCAGTTATAACTGTACTCCTAAGTTTGTTAGTAAATCAGGACCCAGCAACCGCCCCAACTCTAAGGAAAAATAGTTAGTGGGAGCTGAACAGAGAGATTAAAGTGGCAAGGGGCAGTTAAGGTGAGGATGTGAAAGGGATTCACTGAAAAGTAATGTACCTGTCAGCTGTTGCAATTTTATTTAGTTTACCTATTATGTGTTAGCCATGAATTCCGTTTTCTGTGTAAGCAGAATGGGCGGAGTCGGGGAGCAGCATTCTCAGTTACCTTGGCGACGAGCCATGCAAGGCACTTGGACGCTGGCCTTGTGGCGACTAACTTTTAACACTGCTCTGAAGTTATACTATAAAGACTCCATGAACTTTTGGAAGCAGACCGTGCAATCATATCTGGCAATTCAGAGACGCAAATACCGAAGAAACACGTCTGTGAGAGGAGCAACAGGTGTGTAAACAATGGTCATGCCTGTTCAAGGTCATCTAGGCATCCAACATATGTAGATAAGTGGTAGCCTCTAGACATAGAAGTGACATATATACCAGAATAAGGAAAGTCCAGTAGCTCTGCTATCGGATTTACAAGTTTAAAATGTGAAAACCAGAGTAATCAAAATTAACGTTGAAAGAACAAGTTGGATATAGAAATGATTACTCAACCATTTTATTTATTCATCGATTTCACGAATCTTTTGAAATGGTCCTTAAGTGTGTAAAGAAAATTGTCACAGTCCAGTGTGCAAGCATCATGAGGAGAGATAACAGGTATCATCCTGGGTTTGTGTTGATGTGCTTGGCGGTGGTTGTGGTTGTGATATTTATGTTGGGGATATGGCAGGACACTCTGGCCACTCAAAAACCTCCTACACCATCACCCTTAAGCGTGAACCCTCTATACCCATCTACACTGCCGCTCTTGAACCTACCAGACTTTGCTTACCTTATCAATAACGACGTGTGTGACGGGAGCGTATTTACAGTCGTGGTGATCCATTCCCATCCTGCAAATCGGGAGGTGAGAGACACACTGCGCCGAAATATTCCTAACAATGATCTGAAGGACCTGTCCATGAGGAGAGTGTTTCTCTTGGCCAGAGCCGAGTGGGACGATCAGGAATTGTATCAGCAAACACCGCAGTGGAGGATATCGGAGGAGAACGCCGAACATCATGATATAATCCAGGGAAACTTCAAGGAGCATTACCACAACCTCACCTACAAGCACGTCATGGGTCTTCAGTGGGTCACTCGGTATTGCTCTCAAGCAAAGTATATCATAAAAATGGATGATGATATTGCAGTTGATCTCTACCAGTTTCGAGATAAACTCAAGTACAAGTATAGTGACAAACGTAACACCATCATGGGTCTGCTGCAAATTGAAGCCAAACCAGTGCGAAACAAAACAAGCAAATGGTATGTCAACGAAGAGGAATACGCAGGGAAGTACTACGCGTCCTTCATATCTGGCTGGGCGTACGCTATGACAACAGATGCAGCGAAGGCCATTGTGGAGGAATCATTCAAATGGCCCTATTTTTGGATCGACGATGTCCACGTGACGGGAACACTGGCCCAGAGAGCAGGTGTGAAACGCGAAGGTCTCAATCGCTTCTACACCATTCACATCGACCACCTGCATTGCTGTCTGGATCTGCCCAACAGTTCAGACTACTACTGTGACTTCTTGGCTGGCCCGTCTGAGGGTGACCTGGACTTGCTGGCAAAGGTGCTCAGTCACGCCAGGTCCTGCTACATCAACCCCTGCCAGAGACGACCGCTGGAGAGGAGTGTATCCAGGGTTTGTGTCAGAGCCAAAGGCGGGCCGCTGGCACCACAGGGTCCGGGACGAGGGGAGATTATCAGGGTGACCAGGCTGAGTCAGCTAGTCGACATACTGTCATCTTCCAGAATCTGAAACTGTGATTTGGTATAATGTGGACCAGACAGCTTTGTGCCAAATGTGACTGTGAATCAGGAACAATAATTTACAGTATTGCATCTGTAAAACGTGTAACGCATCCCCTCCCCGCTTTGATAATATTTAATGAGACAACTGTTTTTATATATTTTTCACATTAAATGTGACAGTATGAAGTTGGGTTTCCTTAACCAATATCCATGGCTTACAGCAACAGCACTTCAAATGTCATCAGTATAAATATTAGTCTACAGTACATTGCGCATAATGTTTATACGACCTAACTTCTTTGTGTGCTGACTCCCTTCAACCTCTGTCTCTTCGCCGCACTGTTGCATCTTTACCTCTCTTCTATCACTACTTCAAGGGGAGCTCGGTGGTAGGGTGTAGGGCTCGTAATCGTGAGGTTGCGAGTTCGCGCCCCGCCCGGTGGCTGCCGTGCTGGGAGGGGTAGCGCTCTCCTGTAACCCTAGCAGGGCTATATGATCTGATGAGGTCTAGCTCGGGGTTTAATCCCTCCCTATCGCCACTTTAATGGTACTGCTCCTCTGAACTGTCTGTATGCATTCCTCCACCCTTACGACGGGCTTGCAGCACCCGTCTAGCAGCAAACTCTCATCCCTTTTCTGTCCAACTCCCTAATGCAAGAGTTAACCGTTACTCCCTGTCCTTCATTTATGCAACAGGTCAACTCTGGAACTGTCTTCCTCTGTCAGTATTTCCTGCTTCCTATGATCTCCAGTCTTTCAAACGAAGTGTGTCCAGGCATCTCGAAATGATCAGATCTTGAATTTGGCTCTCTTGTATTCTGTTTTTCTCTTGGAGGGAACAGTTATTGCGGGCTCGTGGCCTTTCGTTCCTTCTTCCTCATAAAAAAAAAATATATATATATATTTTTTCACTAAGGACGTATTTTTTCATTTATTCTTGCTAACACTTGGTTTTATTCAGCTTGATGATGACTTGCTGTGAAGAGGTTACTGAAAGCTATTTCCAACCTTTCCAGCTCGAAAGGTCAGCCCAGTGGCACATCAAATCGTCTGTAGATAGCAAGACTTAACCAACGAATGCATAACTGGACCGAAAGGACAGTCAGTTGGGATATATATATATATATATATATATATATATATATATATATATATATATATATATATTTAAGTTACAGGACAGATGCTCCAGTAAGGCAGCATATTTATGACCATTTTACTCAGCACTGAAAACGTTGGGTGGGAGAGAGATGGATAAGACCTTGAATTCTTTAATTTTTTTATAAATTTTCGGGCTACACAGAACCGATTTTCGGAGATATAAGAATTCAAGCTCTAACCCGTGTCTCCCAGCCAAAGTTTCCGCTTGTAATGGATCATTAATTTTCTCGGGACGGCAACAGTCACATATGGTAGGAGACGTGGCTTGCTCCGACAACAACGCCAGTGACGCTGCTAATTATGACGCCATTAAGAGAATGGGCAAACCGGTTCACTCCACGTTATCATTTTGCCCGCCTGGCCACCTCGGACAGAGAGAGGAAGTATAGGAGAAGTGAAGAAGAAATGAAGACGAGGACGCGGTTGCCAAGGACAGAGAGCGTCGCAGGCTGCTTAAAAAAAAAGCGTATAAAACCCACCGCCGTAAGCATCGTCTAGAGATAACAATAGTACAGAAAGCATGGAAAGCTGCAGAGAGGGCTGGAAAATCCCGGGGGAGGAAGAAAATTGCAGAGGAAGAAAGAAGAGAAATGTAATAAATGAATACATGAGAAAACAAAGGGAGAAGGTCGACTAAATAATGAGCGAGAGCACTCAGTGGGTTGAGGTACGCGAGGTATGCTGTCTTATGCACCATGGATGACCAAGGATCCTTTGTAGGGCGCGAATACGAGGTTTTAGTATAAGCAGTACATTACAGGAGGTAGTTACGAGGAAGAGACTGCGAGGTTTAGTGTCATTAAACCATTAGAGGAGGTAGTTACAAGGAAGAGTGCAAAGTTTAGTATCAATGACACAAGTACGGGGCAAAACAGTGCTCCATGAAGTATATAATTATAGGCTAAGGACGATGATAAGGGTGACAGAAGAAACTTGTAGCTTGTCCAGGGAGCACGAACAAGAGCTGTGTCCAAGAGCCACAGCCATTATGTTAAGAGAGGGAGATACAGTACACGACCATGAGCTACGCGAAGCCGGTGAGTAGAAGTTATCAGGGGAGACGTGTGAAAGTCTAACCTAACGCAAAGTAAACACGGATGCCCTAAATGTAGCATACAGTGCCAATTGACTTTGTTCAGAGTCCAGCAATGTTATTTTTGCCCTGTTTGTCCCTGGTTGTGGAGTAAAGTAAATAATAAAGTTAATTCAGTGATAGTCCTTATACAGTAGCTTATGTAAACATAAACTACTCAACGAGTGGGTTATTAACTGCGTTGTATTTAAGGTATTTGTACTTAAGTACAATCGACGAGTCGGAAACAAATGAATAAGTTGCATTTATTATATATATATATATATATATATATATATATATATATATATATATATATATATATATATATATATATATATATCTGAAGAAGAAGGAATCAAAGGCCATGAGCCCGCAAAACTGTTCCTTCCAAGAGAAAAACAAAATACAAGAGACAGCCAAATTCAAGATCCATTCATTTCGAGATGCCTGGACACACTGCGCTTGAAAGACTGAAGATCATAGGAAGCAGGAAATACAGACAGAGGGAGACAGTTCCAGAGTTGACCTGCTGCATAAATGAAGGACTGGGAATAACGATTAACTCTTGCATTAGAGAGTTGGACAGAAAAGGGGTGAGAGTTTGCTGTTAGACGTGTGCTACGCGCCCATCGTAGAAGTGGAGGAATGCATGCAGACAGTTCAGAGAAACAGTGACCACTGAAGTAGCGATAGAAAAGAGATAAAGATGCAACACTGCGGCGAAGAGACAGAGGTTGAAGGGAGTCAGTAAGAGGGGGAGAGTTAATGAGACGAAAAGCCTTTGACTCCACCCTATTGAGAAGGGCTGTATGTGGGGAGCCTCCCCACACATGAGATATGTACTCCACACAGGGGCGGATAAAATCCTTGTATAGAGTCAACAACTGTGCAGGGGCAAAGAAGGAACGGAGTCGGCTTAGCTCACCCAATCGCTTGGAACCAGATTTTACAAGAGATGTAATATGATCTTTCCAAGACAAGTCCCGAGCAAATGAAACCCCAAGCATGTTCAAGGGTGATGCAGGATTAAGTTGAGTATTATTAAACATAAGTGGGTATACCTGTGGAAGATTTTGTCGGGTTGATAGGTGCAAAAACTGAGTCTTTGATGCATTAAAAACAACCAGATTATTTTTACCCCAGTCAGAGATACGAGCCAAGTCAGACATTAGGTGTGCCATAGTCTCATCCCTTGCCTGTTGAAGTAACTGCTGAGATGGACGTTGTGGGAATCGAATGGAAAGGTGAAGGGTGGAGTCATCAGCGTATGAGTGGATAGGGTTAGATGTACAGCTTAGAAGGTCACTGATGAATAAAAGGAAGAGAGTTGGTGATAGGACAGAGCCCTGAGGAACACCACTGTTAATAGATCTAGGAGATGAACGATAGCCGTCTACAAAAGCGGCTATAGAACGACCAGAAAGGAAGCTAGAGATGAAGGTACAGAAAGAAGGATAGAAACCGTAAGAGGGCAGTTTGGAAATTAAGATTTATGCCAGACTCGATCGAAAGCCTTTGAAATGTCAAGTGCAATGGCAAAGCTTCGCCAAAGTCCCGAAAGGAGGATGACCAGGAGTCTGAAAGGCAGGTGAGAAGGTCGCCTGTGGAACGTCCCTGACGGAACCCATACTGACGATCAGAAAGAAGGTTGTGATAGGAAAGATGCTTTAAAATTTTTCTATTAAGAATAGACTAAAAAACTTTTGAGATACAGGATGTTAAAGCAATTGGGCGATAGTTAGAGGGTTGGGAATGGTCACCCTTCTTTGGGACTGGCTGAATGAGAGCAAACTTCCAGCAAGAAGGAAAGGTACAAGTTGACAGACAAAGACGAAAGAGTTTGCCTAGGCAGGGTGTAAGCACAGAAGCACAGTTCTTGAGAACAACAGGAGGGACTCCATCAGGCCCATATGCCTTATTAGTACTGAGGCCAGCAATGACAGAAAATACATCAGCTGAAGAAATTTTAATGTTAGCCATGAGGAAGTCTGAGGGGGGAAGTGATGGAGGAACAGCACCAGAATCGTCTAAGGTGGAATTGGAGGAGAAAGTCTGAGCGAAGAGATCTGCTTTATCAGTAGAAGAAATAGCTACAGAGCCATCAGAGTAGAAAAGCGGAGGGAAGGATGATGAGGTAAAGTTGTTAGAAATGTTTTTGGCAAGGTGCCAGAAGGAGCGGGGAGAGTTCGAGTTGGAGAGTTGAGAACATTTTGTACGGATGAAATCATTTATTTAGTTTTGCTTGTGCTCGACGTAAAACCCCATGTATTAAGCGATTTGTCAATATTTGTGTCGTTAAAGCAACACCAGTGCCTTGTGTAACTTGTTTGCTTAGGCAGTGTAATTAATATCCTGTACACAGTTGTTAGAATTGAAACAAAAAATTATCTTTGTGCTTTGGAACCTCAGTTTGTGAAACAGTACTTCTTTGTAGCAGGAGGGAACTGGGACAGAAAGGGATACACAATATCTTGTTGTTCTAACTTTAATGTTACAGATTCTCTCTGGGACTTGTCTTCACGCTCCCTTCTGTTACTGTTTTCAAGCTACCAACCAAATTTTAATAGCAGTTAACCACTGTGCCCAGGGACACTGGGTGCGAAGTATACAATTATTTACTGAGGCAGTGTAGGGGACGATAGCTGTCTCTTTTGACAAGAGATGTAGGAATGACTGGTCTCCTTTCCTTTTCTCTGCTAGAATAAGGACAGTAGGACCGCACTGGAGACTCCGTAACACCTCTTCTGTAGTCAGTCTCAGCTACCACAGGGAATTAACGGTATACAGCATAACAAGAGACGTGGGAAGATTCCGCACCCTTATTTTCATTGTTCTTCATGTTATGAACTAATTTCATTTAATACAACGAAATTAGCTCAAGTTAACGGGAGACGGGAAGAGTCTTCTATCTTCTCCCCTCGTCCTTCAAGCTTACCACATAAAAATTATTGTACAGTAAGTTTGTGAATGTCCGGATGTGTCCGAGTGAAGATGTACAGCTGCGGATATCGTTCTAATATTATTGGAACAACGGTGAAACTACTTCACTGTGTTTTGAAAAGTTTGTTCTGTTCCTACGTGCCGAAAGCCATTATTCACTTGTTCACCATTCCTTATTACGGATCGATAATTATGTCCGCAACTGTCGCTTTGTGGTGGTGAAAGTGGAGATCTGTGTGAGGGGGATCACGAAAGGCTACAACTGTACTTTACGACCATTTTTTCTGTTTCACATTCTGTACCTTGACCAAATCTCCTCTTCTGATCCACCCCCCCGGTTAAAAAAAGAAAAAATGCAAAAAGATCCAGTTCCTCTACAGCTCAGTGTGTGTGTGTGTGTGTGTGTGTGTGTGTGTGTGTGTGTGTGTGTATTACAAGTCAGTCACTACCGCCACCACCACCTAGCACCAGCATTCCCACCGACCACAACCATCAACGCTTATCACTAGCACCATCGCCTACCACACCACCACCACCTCTTACCAGCATCACCATTACTGCCACGCCAATCGTCACCACACTAATCACGTCTATCACCATACTGAACCAGCTAAGTAGTATATTGGCATTATTAGACGTAAAATGCCCCATTTCAAGTGATTATAATACCGAACATTATCTTTCCCACGTGATTACTGAATCATTACCGTACGTACTTTATTTAGCATATTTATTTTTATCTTGGTCAACGCCTTAACGGTCATAACACTTCATTCATCTAATCGTATGAATCATCATCATCATCATCCTCTCTCTCTCTCTCTCTCTCTCTCTCTCTCTCTCTCTCTCTCTCTCGTCAGACAGCGTGCTAGAGAGAGAGAGAGAGAGAGAGAGAGAGAGAGAGAGAGAGAGAGAGGAGAGAGAGAGAGAGAGAGAGAGAGAGAGAGAGAGAGATTTATCTACAGTATATTATAAATATCCGATTTCTGTATGTTTGTTGGTTTGTTTGTTGCCGTAACAAAAGCGGCGCAACCTAGCACAATTTTTGTTAGATCAAGGTACCGTTAAAATGCTCTGTCTTGAAGAATAAAATAATTTCTAGTTCAATCGGGCCACTGGTTCCCGAGTTATGACTCATTTCTGGCCTTTTGACATGAAGCGGAGGCCGCCGAAGGTGATCTTTAAGCGAGTGCAGTTAGACACGAAATATCAGTGAGACGTTATATGGCCGTTAACCAGAAATCCATAGTGAATATAAGAATGAAATAACGGCAAAAATAAAATATCCTCTATACTGAACTGTATATGACTGCATAAGCATGAAACCTACAACACATATCACCACCACACTGAAACGTCTATCACTGTTACACAACCACATTATCACCACCACACTGAAATGTCTATCACCACCATACAACCACATTATCACCACCACACTGAATCACACTCATCACCACCACGCTGAACCACATCGCTACCACACTGAACCACATCACTCACCATTACCACCACACAGAACCACACCTATCACCACCACGCTGAACCACATCTATCACCACCACACTGAACCACATCTATCACTACCACTGAACCACATCTATCACCACCACACTGAACCACATCTATCACCACCACACTGAACCACATCTATCACCACCACACTGAACCACATATCTATCACTACCACACTGAACCACATCTATCACCACGACTCCGAACCACATCTATCACCACCACTCTGAATACATGTCACCGTCACAATGAACCACATCTATCACCATCACTCTGAACCATATGTCAGCATCACAATGAACCACATCTATCGCCACCACACTGAACCACATCTATCACTACCACCTGAACCACATCTATCGCCACCACACTGAACCACATCTATCACTACCACCTGAACCACATCTATCGCCACCACACTGAACCACATCTATCACTACCACCTGAACCACATCTATCACCACCACACCGAACCACATTGAACCACCAGTCCACAACAGAGAATTATGTCTGTCACGGCCAAAATGAATCAGACTTATCCACCACACTACCACGACGGACTACACTTTCGCCTGGTGACACTGATACAACCGGGCTACGAAACTACCCATTTATACAAGCGTCCTTCAACTCCCTATCTCCAGAGAGAAGGACGGTGGGGGAGGGAGATTCCAGAAGGCGCAACTTCAGTTTGCAGACCACCGGGCTTACGTTCAGGTTCAAGTAAGCCTTTGTTCACACGACCACCACCAACAACAACAATACAACCGCCACGGCCCACTGATGCACACTATCGCGCTACCACCATATTTACCAACAAGGAAAACACACCCAGACCATAAGGCCGATCAACAAATAACTTACGATCAAATCCCTTTTGTAATTAAAACTTGGTATCGCGGGAAGAACATGGAAGGCATATAGAAAGCAGAATCCTCCATGTCTTGTTCTTCCTGTGATCGTTAAGTTTGTTAGTACATACAGTACTGTAGCGCACATATACTGTGCACCACATAACTTCCACACATGATCATCACAGTGCCTCCACACTTTGCACACGACACTGCGGCAAGCAGGCCAACGTGACCTTGGCATCTTGCTGAAAACCCCAAGGCGACGCTATGAGAGTTGAGACTACCGCAGCCAATCACAGGACTACCAAACTACGCTACGGGTGGGAAGGCTTGCCTAATCGAATCACCGTCGTTCCCGCCTAGGCACAAGGCACCAAGACTTGACTTGGGTGGCAGGCACTAAAACTCATGAGACGTCCTTCTCCTGCCCAGTCCACTCCTGAGAGTCCTGACCACGACGGCACAGCTAGCCGGGCCTCTCGCCTGCAGCCGGGCCCCCACGTCCGCGGCTGTCTGGTCACACAGACACACACACACACACACACACACACACACACACACACACACACACACACACCGCTCGCTGGCGCAGTGGTAACGTTCTCGCTTGCCATCTGGTAGAAGGGAGTTCGCGCCTCGCACAGGTTGCGAAAAGTTTCACTGACGAAGTGGGTGGTTACTGTCCCCCTTGAGCAAGGGGACGGGTGTGTGGGTGTGTGAAGGTCACAGCCTTGCCCTTAGCTCGAACTATATGAGCACTCAGCTCCCTTCCGGGAGGGTAAAATGCTGACAATCACGACCATCAAGTGATCCTGACCGACCCGGTGAATTACACACACACACACACACACACACACACACACACACACACACACACACACCACGGATACACTAAGGCACTTATAACTACTTAACTCACGAACTACAGTACTGAGTTTACGTATCCTCCCCTCTCAGTAATCGTAATCACTGTTTTTGTTCCAGCTCAAACACTTTGAATGTGTTTGGTACAGTGTTAGTGAGTTATTAATACATTCCTTACTCTCCCAGGTTGAGTTTAATATCATCCCCATTGTGAGTATCGAACATATAAAGTAGTGAACTACCTCACTTGCCAAAGCGCTACGCAGGTAACTAGCTCACATACCTAAAACACTAGCCTACATACCAGCAAGCAACCACCGCACATAAAAAATCGCTACTATACTTCTCATGATACGCGAATCTCTATTGCAGTGAATCATTGCCGGGAATCATTTTTTTTTTTTTTCACTGATATATTCACTATGGTTTGCTTCTGAAGTGTTTTGTTGCTGTATAAAAAGATACAAGTATGAACAAGCAATCTTACGCAACTCTCTCTCTCTCTCTCTCTCTCTCTCTCTCTCTCTCTCTCTCGCTCAAATATGAACAAGCAATCTTACGCAACTCTCTCTCTCTCTCTCTCTCTCTCTCTCTCTCTCTCTCTCTCTCTAGGAAGAGAATCACCAGGGCTTGTATATACATTTTCATCTTTATTGGCTAACGTTTCGGTACAGTACTTTTACCATCATCAGAGCCTAGAAAGGAAATAAAGGACTGTACATGTAATATTCTTCCTTACTGTATTTTAGTCATAAGTAATAAAATAAAATTGCATTAATTTCTGCATAAAAGCCTTAAGGTGAAAGGTGCAAAATAAATACTTTGGGGTGAGATTAACCTACGTGAAAATAATGAATTTAAAGAATCATTCCAGGTCAAAGAAAAATAAAAAAATTCTGAAGTCGAGTCTGATAAATAAAATTACTAGGCCCTATTAAAACAAAGTAAAAAGACAAGCCGTTACAAAGTGTGGCAAGAATTCATTAACATATTAAGAAAACTTTAGGTAAATACTAGCATAAAAATCCTAACAGTAAATCATAACAGTCAAAGCTGTAATGCATTGTATAAAGGGGAGACGAAACGGCACCTCAAAACACGTAGCTATGAACACTGGTCGGTCTATTCAAACAAACTACCCTATCATCAGCCCGCCTTTCTCAGCTATTCGTAAACATGCTCACGACAACGACCACCCTATATCCACGGACAGCTTTTCTGTCCTAACCTAAGGAGGAGGATTCCGACCAGAGCAGCCATGCAAGACGGACGTGCTGACATTGCCTGCGACCCGTTGAGAGGGGCAACCAGCCAGCCACAGTCTCCTGCCGCCCAGAAGATCCGGGGGACCGTGGTTTGGTTTAATGTAATGGCGGGGTATGGATTCATCAAACGCCACTATACTGGCGTTGATGTTTTTGTGCACCGCCAGGCAATCGTCAAGCCAAACCCACGGCACCTCCAACGTTTCCTAGGTGTTGGAGAAGCGGTGGAGTTTAGTCTGTTTGGAACCCCCAAGGGTCCTGAAGCCCGGGATGTTACTAGGGCGGGAGGTATAGCCGTGCAGGGTTCTGCCCATGCACGGCGGCGCCTCACGGCCTGGGGACGTCAGGCCAGGGATCCTTGGAGTTCCGGACAGATGAAAACTTCGTCGTGATGTGTATCGCGACGGCGAAGTCTTTTTGTGGGGACGATAAGAGGGTTTTGCGCGTTCTCCTCCCAAGGATCTTCGAGGAGAATGGGCTGCCTCGCCTTATCATCCCCGAGTACTTTGCCCGCGATATACACTCGGTCTCTCGCCGATGGGAGCGTCGGGCTCGCCAGCCACGACCTACTGCTCCTCGCCGGACTCCGAGGAAGAGGCTTTGGCTGGAAGTCCCCCTCAACCGACGAACTGCCTCTCAGGTTACCGACCCGGCCCCGGACCTGACCAACAGTACGACCACGGCGGAAGTCCACCATCCGCCAGCAATGTCTGAGGAGGAGCGGGACTCAACTGACACCGCCTCCATGACCGAGGAAGCGTCGACCAGCTCCTTGGCCGAGGAGGAAGTCTGTGAGTCCCCTTCTCCCCAGACAGAGGAGGGCACCCCTTCTCACCCTCCCATCATCGACCTCAAGGATCGGCTAGACGTAGCCTCCTATAGACACCTCCTGGCTCTCAGCGCTCACACCCGGTCGTACTAGCTCGGAGCAACGACATATTCCATCCTCTACGATCTGCTCCGGGCTGCCAACCTTGGTGAGGACACAAGACCAGTACTGATAGTCAGTTCGAGCTTTCTATCATATGCTTCCACCACGACTGTAGATCGACGGTCTTATGCGGTGCGGGAGTGGCTTGATGAGTTCTTTACACCAACAATGGCTGGCCTAATACCCCGCATTGAGGGTGATGGCCATTAAGTCCCTCCCCCCCAAAAAAAAAAATGCTGACCAGTTCCTCCTCAGTGACCTGTTAATAATGGAATCCCTTCTGTCATACAGGGACAAACCTACTATCTGCAGTAATGAGGTATCTACAGAATTACTGTTTTTAATTCTATCTCTTGGACTCTTATTTTTATTTTAACGAAACAAGATTTTGCTAGTGCATTCATTTTTTTTTTTCTGTTAGGATCACTATAAAACAATTAACTCTAAGCGCTTGACCACCCCGTTTGGGATACATGGCGTCTGGCAATGGATGGATGGATGGATGGATTTTTATGCTAGTATTTACGTAAAGTTTTTGTTATGCTGGTGTTTCTAAGGCGATTTCTCGTCGTAAAAACACTAGCTACTGAAGCGGGGTCCTCTTTCTAGACCGGAAGTAAAGCACCAACAAAGGAACAGGACATAAAAACCAGGCAGTATACCTTAACACATCTATTACCTTAATTCTAACCGTAACAATACACGTAGAGTGATATTTGAGATACAGACACAGAGTTAACACTTAGCACCACAAAGTAAAGTTATACTGAATACACACTACAACGTTCATACAGGGAGATCGTGAATTATCTACAATATTGCTTATACGTCACTTGGAGGCAGGATATAAATAGAATTGTTCACATAAGGAATAAACAAAGTTGGGAGTCTGTATGGGGAATATTACTATAAATGAGGTAGGGCGCGGATAGCGACACTCGACGTGGTCACCTTGTCACGGAGACAGACTTTTGACTGGCCCGCGCGCCCTTCCCTCAGGTGTTCACAGAAAACTCTCTGCCTCTCTTACGTGGGGGGGGGGGGGAACTGGGATAATTACACAAACTTCACTTTCTGCCCTGTCAACACTGAGTTCTGGTAGGCCACTATTGACTACTCTGTTTCTTACAGTCAGTGTACTGTTCTTTTTCCCCAGTCGTTCTTGACATAAAGAGGGGGGGTTGAATCACTGTTTTCCTGTTTCCTGGGTAATATTCACTCTAGGTCGCACTCGTAGGTGGGGTGCAGGGAGGCTCTCCCGTCTGGGGGCCTCGACCTGGGAGGCGGCCCTCGTAATAGGGCCGCGCCGGTGGGGTGCAGGGAGGCCCTCTGGTCTGGGGGCCTCGACCTGATAGGTGGCCCTCGGGACTGGGACCAAACAGCCGAAGTAAGCGGGCCTGCCGTTTCTGGCTCCGGGGAGTGAGGGAGCCCGGATCGCCTTCGTCAGGAGTTGGAGAGTCTGGCCTGGGCGTCCTGGGACTGCGGGCACCAAGGGGGAGAGGCACCGTCAGGACTGGGCTGCAGCAGTGTCTCCTACGGGGCTTGGACAGGAACAAGGAACTCCCGGGTGTAGGCGGTGAGCCCAATATCGGGCCTTGCCACCACTCTAGCGTCTCCTCCGGGGCTATATTCCCGGGTCGTGACGAAGGGCTTCCCGAAGGGAAAGAGGCTGGAGGAGGACTCACAATACTCGTGTCCTCTCGAGTACGTCTGGAGGCCGGAGCCTGGGGTTGCCTTCCCCTGTTACATACTCTGGCTGTAGCTGTGGACTTGCCTGGCGTACGGGGAACACCTGTAGGGCGGACGGGGCCGTTCTTTCGCCGCGGCTTGGGACCGCCGGCATGGTGCTGCTCCCGTAGTAGGAGATAAGCCAGAGTGAGGGGCACAGAGGCCACACTCTCTCCAATACGGATTGAATCTACCTTCAGGGGCTTCTCTACCCTGGTACGTGCCCCGGCCGGAGCCGAGTGCCTACCCGTATGGAGAACAACTGCAGGACGTACGGGGCCGTCCTCGCGCCGCGGCTCAGGACCGACAACGGGGTGTTGCTCCCGTAATAGGGAAGTGTTACACGTATGGTAGCAGGGACTCTTTACCCTGGTCCGTACTCTGGCCGTAGCCGGAAGCTGATCTATCCGATCAGGAACAACTGCCTGACGTACGGGGCCGTCCTCGCGCCGTGGCTCAGGACTAACGACGGGGTTTTGCTCCTGAAGGGGAGAACAGCAAGGGAGTGATGCGCTGGGGCAACTGTCTCTCTCTGGTGTGCTAAGGCCGGAGCCTGGGGTCGCCTTCCCCTTCACACACTTTATAAGGCCGTAGCCTTGGGCCTCCTGCCCTAGAGGGTGTAACAAAGCCGTCAATACGGTGTTACCTGGGACTGAATCTGGTTCAGTCCCACCCCTATTCTGGTGATCATTGCTCCGCCCGCAATGTAGTCTACTTTCCCTGATCACCTGGGGTTGGGACAATTGCGGGGAACAAGGGCCTAGGATCGTGATGTCCTGGTGACCCTCTTGAACGGGGTCACTAACCCCACCGTTGTGTCCTCCTGGGGTGGTGGTGCGGTGACGGCCCGGTGGTGGGGTGGGGGTGGTGTGGTGGGAGGTCCGGTGGCGGCCACGGCGGGCATTTTAGTTTTTGATACGTTAATGAATTCTTGCCACACTACCCCTCCCTGTAAAACAACTAACTCAGTGTCAAATGGCCACCCTTTACGGGATTATGGTGTCTGGCACCATATATATATATATATATATATATATATATATATATATATATATATATATATATATATATATATATATATATATATATATACTTAAGTCAGTCTTGACGTATGCACCACCCCTGATGCCTGAGCCAATGAGAATCAAACTAAAGTAATAAGTTGTGGAAAACAGAGTTTCCATTGGCAACCACCACAACAGTAGTACAAAAACAGAGTACCAGACTGGAGGTGGGTGCGGCAGCGAATTTTAATTTACACATATGTGCTAAATAGAGAGAGAGAGAGAGAGAGAGAGAGAGAGAGAGAGAGAGAGAAATACAAAACCCAAAGGAAAATAGAAAAATGCAATAGTATCACGAATGTGGGTTGTGTGTGTTCGGGACACTCACGCCAGTGTGGTGACAGATATTTTGGGGAAATATTCGAAATGTTTGCCCCCCCTGGCAAAAATCCTGGATACGCCACTGGTGTTTCTGAGATTAGTGTCTGTGGGAGATTCATACTGCTTAGCTTGTGTAAGCAACAAAGAAACAGAAAACCATGGTGGAGGCCGCAGAGGCGACGAGTGCGGGTGTTTCAACGTGGCGGCCAAAGTCACAGGCTCGGTGCTTTGACAGCCCCTCCATATTTTAGAGCTCAGTGGTACAGTCTGGTGACGACTGACTGTCTCCAACTTTTCCATGAAGAGGGAATTAAGCTCACAAGGCAGCCAATTATGATCCTTGGGCTTGGGGAGGTTCTCAATATCCAGTCACTCTACGAGGACTCAGGTGGCCCTACGTTGTTTGTATTAAATTAGTATAACGATTAAGAACATTAAATTGGCTGAAGAGACTGTACTTACAACCAAGATACGTGTTCGAAGGTGAACGAGTATTGTTATGAAAATACATCAAGGAGTGTCTTTGTTGTACGTGATCTGCAGAAGCGGTACACTGCGTCAAGGTCTGGCGCGAATCGATCGTGTCCAAACATGAAACAAGACAAAAACCTTAGCGGGACCTTTGCCGCGGTCCTCGTTCGCGTGCACGCAGCCAGCTGCCAGCTATCGTCTATCAGTTAGGTGTTGGCAGCTTTGCTCAGTGGAGTGTAGCGAGAGAGACAGCGGTTGCTGGAAACTTCTTTGACTTGGGAATTACCTATCACCGAATTTTTGTGTGGTACGACTTTGGGAAATGATGTTATCCACCAAGAAGAGATGTCGGTCACCTCAGTTGGCTGGTACAGCAACCAAAAAAAACAGAAGAGAGGATGAAAATGAAATGGTGGGTGAATTATATTCTTGTACACGAGGGTTTATTATGTCTGCATTTGCGTGAAAAAATAATAATTAAGGATGAGATAGGTTGTTCATTTAGAGAATAAGATAACCTCAAGGCAGTTTGGTTTTAGAGAAGGTATTTCGGTATCATAAACGCTGTTTTGCATGAGTTACTACAGGAAATAGGTGGGTGGGTGAGCTGTATTTGAATTTCACGAAAACGTTTGATAGTCCCACATGAAAGATTGGTTTGGAATATACTAAAAAAAAAAAAAAATACTAGCATAGACTTTTTTTTTTTTTTTTTTAACGGATGAGGAGCTACCTCGCCGACAGACAGATGAGACCTATGATTGATAATATTTATTGTAAAGATATAGAGTACTGTACATATTGCCACACACC
This sequence comes from Coenobita brevimanus, assembly GCF_032717465.1. NCBI lineage: Eukaryota > Metazoa > Arthropoda > Malacostraca > Decapoda > Coenobitidae > Coenobita > Coenobita brevimanus. Next base: position 69,200,832 of record NC_136976.1, read on the forward strand.
TTCTTCAGTAAAATATAGGCAGTGGTTGTGGGTTTTCAACATGGATGTGATAAATGGAGTGCCCCAGGGAGAAGTTTTAGTCCCCATTAAATTCATGATATATAATGAACTTCGATCATATATCATGTATGTTTTTGATGCAAAAATCATGAAGAAAATTGTGAGTTGCAGGATGATTTAGATCAGTTGCATAAATGGAGCCAGTTATGGAAGACTGATGTTAACACCAGCAAGAAAAATGTTTTAGAGAGCTAGGCCACTTGGGCCACACAGCCCCGCTGGGTGACAGGAGAACGCTACTTCTCCCAGCAGGGCAGTTATCCGGGCGGGTCGCGAACACCTTTCGGTCTCGAGTCAAGCGCTGCCCCGCTTCCCCGGAGAGAAAGAAACCGTCCCTCTTCCTGCATGTGGATGACTGCCCTCTTGTGTTATATATGAATGTAAGATCATTTTACATATAACCCAATGGGTGTTGTCTAGTTAAAAAAAAAAAAAAAAAAAACGGTTTACGCTGGCATTATTTTGTTTGTACTGTACCATACTTGCAACGAATGATGATGTGAATAAAATACCGGTACCTCAGTATACAGAAATTTGAGGTTTTTCTGAATGAATATTTTTTCTTAATGCGGAAAAACATTCTTTAACCATACTGTTTTTAGGTACCGTAGTGTGTGGAACTAAAACCACCCACTGTAAATCAAAATATATTTTGGTTATGGTGACTATTGGCAGTCATAGGTCCGGAACAGGTCTCCACAAGCACGTTCAACTCGGAGCAAGGGTTGCCAATTTAGCACTTTTCGCTAAATCTGGGGATATTCATTCAGGAACAATTCACACGTAGGAGCAAGAAGTCTAGCGGTATTTATAGATTTGCCGGCAATGTTCCGTTCTAGAAATGTAAGCACTTTCGAAACGATTTTCTGAGGTTCTGTATTTATCGTTATTATTGCTAAGGCTTGGGACTTTGCAACCCCACTTTGCTCCTTGTGGGGACTGAGTCACTGAGGTGAGGAGGCAGTGGACATTTTCTAGTCATTGGTGGTGGTGGTGGTCTGGCCTAACGTGCCAGCAAACGTATCGTCTTGCAGTGGTCGGCAGAGAAGCACGAACAATCACAGTTTTGACAGTAATAACGGTCTATATAATGGCATCACTAGAGGTAAGATTGTTTTGCGGTGGTTGGTAGGGAAGCTGGAGGTTAAGATTACATTTTTACTCATCGATTATGTGTTGTTGTCATGACTGGCAAAGGTTTATGTTGATAATAGTTTAGTATGTCGCATATTTTGGGCGTATGTGATACATAAGAGTATTCATGTGCTGAAAGTTGAGTATTGCACGTGATTAGAACGCTGAAGACTGGTGGGCGTCATCTTAGAACGCCATGGAGAAACGTAGAACGAAGTGACTTGTCAGTGTGTACGGAAGTTTTTGTAAGTTAAAACCGTAATTTATCCTAGCCGAAGTTACTTTATGTTAGCCAAAATTATCCTAACCTAGCCCTTGTGTAATCATATTTTCCTTGCTAATCGATGAACCCTGATTGAAATATATATTGTAAACGTATAGAGTGCAAATAGGCTACAACTAAGTGTGGGTCTTGCCACGCACCTTCACCAGCAAATACAGTTATGTACAGTCACTGGTTATAAATTCATGGGTCTTTATGCTCAAAAAGTGCAATTTTGTACACTTTTACACCTCTTGTGTAAGGAGTTGTAAACCTTTTACAATAGTTAAAAAAAAAAAAAAAAAAAATGAATCAGTTCAAAAGTAGAAAAAAATGGATAATCCTTTTAATAGTGGTGCAAAGTGTTTAAGAAGAAAGATTCAGACGTGTTATTGTGGTGCATGAAGGCAGACAGACGCCATCTTAGAACACCATTTTTTAATGAAATCACTTATCAGTGCCTCTTTATCCAAACAACCTAAAAATTTTTAATTTAGCCCAGCTTTATTTATCCTAACTGAACTTAACCTATTTTATGCCAACATGTCCAATTTTATGCAAACCTAACCTATTGATGTTTCCTCTTCATAATCGAAATCGCACATCTCTACACCTCGCCAGTGTCAATAAGTCAGTTCAGAGGTAGGTAAAAAAAGTAATAATTTTAAGGGCTTGTCCTATGTCTTCATAGGGATAAACAATTTTTTGTTTGTTTTTGGTTTTTAAGATGTGGTTCTGTGTCTCAGGATTACCATTTTTATAACAACACTTGCAAATCCATCCTCACCTAACTTGATATAGTTTATGCAGACCTATCTGTGTGTCAGTTGCCAGATGCCGTAATCCCATAAGGGGTGGCCATAAACAGATGGCCTCTATGTTGCCCTATCCCCCACCATTTCACATGTATTGCATACTTCTAAATAGGAAGGGTAAAGTTTAAGTGGGGGGTCCAATTGGATCCTGGAACACATCCCCTCCATTATATGTATATTTCAGTGGGGAAAATCGTTCCGATATATGAAATTTCGGATTACGAATTTTTTTTTTTTTTTTTTTGGTCCCTATCCTTTTCATATTTCGAGGACTCACTGTACTGTCGTGCAGCGACTTTTTTACATCCCAGCTCACTTCCCAGTTTCTTGTCACTGCTTTCAAAGAACCAGCAAACTCTCTTCCTTGTTGTACACTTTCAAGCACTTCACTCTCCAAACTTCCATCCCTTCTCATCACACTACCCAAGTGCTTAAATGCATTCACATTTTCCATTTCCTCATCATCCAACCTCACAGTACATTCAATTACTTCATTTCTCTCGAAGACAATAACTTTACTCTTCCCTACATTCACCTTTAGATTCCATTTCTTACTCTTCCAAACTCTTTCACCAAGTCTTGCAGTTCCCCTTCCCCATCACTGAACAATACAGTATCATCTGCAAACAATAGTAGCTACAGAGAGTTTCTAAATGTTGCTCTCTCTCATTAAAGCTGCTGCAACATCCACTGCCCTACCTAGTATCTCTTCTATAATCCCTTCCATATACAGATTGAACAACCATGGAGACATGACACATCCCTGTTTCAGTCAAACATTCATACTGAAAAATTCACTATTCACTCATACTGCAGCCTTAGACCCCTCATACATACCGGTACTCTTCATGGCATTCAACAACTTCCCTTTCTCCATATGTTCTTAATATTTTCCTCATTCCATGTCTCTCCACCCTGTCATATGCTGTCACCAAATCCATGAAGGCTGCCTACAACTTCTTTCCCTTTTCTAGAAACTTTTCCACTAAAGACCTAAGAATTAATATCTGATCTATGCAACCTCTTCCCTTCCTAAAACCTCCCTGTTCTGCACCAAATAATTCCTGTTATTTCTTTAACTCTATTAATAGGTATCCTACCATATACTTTTCCTATTACACTAAGCAGACAAATACCCCTGTGATTACCACATTTCCTTTTCCCTATTACCTTTGTGCAGGGGAATAATTATATTGTACCTGACTTCCAGTCCTCTGGGACTATATCTTCCTCCCAGGCTAACCTTCACATCATCCATATCCATTCTACTACTATCTCTGCCCCATCCTTCAGCATTTCACTACATACTCCATCAGTTCCTAGGGCTTTCTCCAGTTCTTTCTTCATTCTTTCCACTGCTTCCATCCTAATGAATTTTTTCTCTCTCCTTACCTCCCTCCTGCTCCCAGCCACTGATACTCACATTACTTTCATTCTCTATGTTTAATTGTTCCTGAAAGTGTTCTTGCCATCTGCCCACTTTTTTTCACTTCTCCACTAGCAATCTACCATTTTTATCTTTCACTCCCTGACTAACTTCTTTATCACCCTGTCTTATCTCTTTATCTCTTTCCAGAACATTTTCTTACATTTCCTCCTTTTTACTCTCAAATTCCTTCCAAATTCCTCATCCATTCGCTTCTTACTCTCCCTTACAAACCTTTTCACCTCTCTCACCCTCTCTACATATAACTCTTCCATTTCTCAACTTCACACCACAACCTCCCACCCACATACTACATGCATTCGTCTTTTGTGCCACAGCTTGTCTCATCTCTTCATTCCACCGTGCTGTTCGTTGTACCGTCTTACGTCTTCTCTTCACACACCACCTCACATGCTGCACAGATTTCTTCCGTGAATGTCTTGCACACACCTCCCACCTCTCCCCTCTGTTTCAGTCGTAGTTACCTAATCGCTTCTCCACTTCCCTCGTATATTCTGCCATTTTTTCATCGTCATGCAACCTTTCTGCCCTACTTGTATGGACTGCTTCCTCCTGTCCTTCCCTCCTATTCCTCCATTGCATTTGAACCATGATATTCACCACTATCACATGATGGTCAGAAAGTCCTCTCCCAAACCTCTGTGTGCTCTTGCATCCATTACACACTTTCTTATTCTGTCATCCACACACAAATAATCAATCATTGCCCTCTGTTCTTTCAGTTCACCTCCCACCCTTCTTACCACACGTCATGTATACCTGTGGATCATTTTGTGTCTAAAGAGGATATTGGCTATCACCAACTCCCTCACTGAACAAATGTCCATTAGAGCACTTCCATTCTCATCCATTTCTGCAGGCACACCCCACTCACCAACTTCTGCAGGCACACCCCACTCACCAACTGCTCCATCCACCCTCACAGTCCCAACTTTTCCATTCATATATCGAAAACACTCTCATTCCTTCCAAACTTTTCCATGCATGCTTCCACATTTGCCCAGAATTCTTCTTTTCACTCTGCTTGCAAGATCTTGTGTTGGTACAAACCTAACCAGACTTATCCCAACCTAATCTGACCCTTATTTACTTTTACTGTATTTTACCTTTTTATTGATGGATCTTCTTCATACTCGAATATGCACTTCCCTGGACCGTTACAAAGTCACTGGATCAATTCATAGATTATATCTATCTCTGTCTATCTATCTATTTATATAATATACAGTATATATACTAGTATATACATATATATATATATGTGAGCATATATTTAAGGGTGGTCTTACAGTATGTCCCCATGAAAATTGTTTTTTTTTTTTTTTTTTTTTTTTTTTTTTTTTGACATGCACTCTTAGAATTGGTGAGAAATTGTGATACAGCACACAAAAAATATCGTGGGGCCTGTGTCAATACATATAATTTGTGTGTGTGTGTGTGTGTGTATCAGTATAATTTTATAGGAAGAGTTGTAAGTTTTAAATGAAAAGGCATTATTCCAAATAGAATGGGTTAGAGAAATTAGTGTTTTTTCCCTGACCAGTAAATAATACAAGTGGGGAGGGTAAAAAATATATATATATATTTATGTGTGAACATATTCAAGGTTAGTGGTAGAAACAGCTGTTGTTAACAGCATCTGCTTGAGGGCCCCCACAGTTTTATACATTAAAAAATTTTGCAATTAAAAAAAAAAAATGGTGGCAGAAAGGATTAACATAATACCGTAGAAACCTAACATTATTTTTACTAACCTTTCAGATAGTGACAGAACTGATTTCTTTGCACAGTGGATCTAAATGCTATACGTTTGCAGAAGCATCCCTTCCAAAGAAAGTCAAACAGGACACCCAAAAATAAGATTCTTTTAGTTTTAGATATCTAGACAGATTCCCTTTCAAAGTTTGGAGTTCATAGCTAGGGGGAAAGGTGGGAGGAGGAAAACTCTTCTAGAGTTGTCCAATTGTGTACATGAAGGATGAAATAATGGTTAACTGTTGCAACAGAAAAGGGGTGAGTCTGTAGACAGATCGGTGTTACGAGTTTGCCTTAACAGTTTAATTGCATATTGTCCCCATATCTAAATGAAATTTGTTGTTGTTAGCCCTGAATGAATACAGAAGTATTTAACCCCTTTATTCCTGTGACATCATACTTTACTAGTTTATTCTTGCCGGATGTGACAAAATACCAAATCGGTGGTCATTTACTGAGTCAGCACTCTTAATGGGAAAATTACATTTTTATCACCCTGTAGGTTCCTGTACACCTAATTACTGTATCAGAAATTCAGTAAAAATTTTGTTTTTAATTTATCTAAATAAGAAAATCAGGATTCAGAGCAAAAACTTGCTAAAGTTAGTAGAAGTGTCTTTCCTTTAGCTTGACAGCTCACCTTGACAGACTCCTATTTTGTATAAACATTGATTTAATGTGCAGATATGTTTATTTGAAAGGTACCTCAATATTTATGCAATACAGAAGTCTGTCAAGGCGTGTTGACGACCTAATGGAGAAATATTACCTTTTGCACGTTTTCTCTCTGAATCCTGAGACGTACAGTATTTTATTAATACTGTAGTTAAATTAAGTGCAGTTTTTTAATTGAAATTCAGATAATTGTATGATCATGTATAGTGACCATGTATGTGTATGACCATGTATAGTGAAAAAAATTTTAATACAGTAATCCCTCATTGATCTGGACACTCCATATCTGATCATGCTCCGAATATGGATGTTAGGCCTTGGCTCAATCAGCTCCGTATCTGGATTTATTTGTCTGTAATTGAACAAAAGCTCCGGCATTGGCGGCCGGCCAGCCAACAAGGTCAAAAAAGTTCATTGGGTGGCTCACTGGCCCCTGTGTCCACATGCGGGTAATAGGCTGTAACCCACAAGCAGAGCAAACAAGGGTGTCCAACACCCTACCAAATGGTCAAAATCCCCTGGCTGCCTCGATCACTGGTAACATACCAGCAGTGCGCAAAGAAAACAGAACATAACTCACAAGCTGGGTAGTGACCATGTAGACAAATAACGGAGTGACTTGGAGCCTACTATGGTGCTTTTTTTAACTTGGTGGAGAGACGCAAATGCAGCATCCATTCAGGAACCAAACTTCCACACTGATGTCTGTGCCTTGCTGTAGCGAAGTTTTGTTAGCTGCATGGTAACATCAGTTCACATGGGATGGCCCTATAAAGGCAGTTGATTTCCCGTTGTTGATGGGCCAGCTTGATCAACAGACTTAGGTGCAACAACCCCCAGGCCTGCGACACTCTAGGTGGTCTTTGTTGCCCATTGCTACCACACATCCTTGTGTATGACCTGGGTAAACCCTATGCAGGATCTGGGGCAAGATTGCTATTATACCAGTCCTGACTGGATTTGTCTAAAACTGCCATGCCAGGCTAGTGTGGAAGCCTCATGAAAATGTGGCTATACATTATAAACAATGTCAGCAGCAGGCACTATTTTTGTATTTCCTTTACAGATTGTCTCTTCAACTACTAGGAGATTCTCCAGTACAACATCTGTACCAGTGGCTGTCCAGGAAGGCTTATTAAAAAGAATTGAGATCGTTGGACAGGAGGTGAGCTATTTGATCCCATTCTTTTTTATTTGGGAGCTTTTGTAACAGCTCATCTTTAGCTATTAGGCTCATTATACACAACCCATTGATGCTGAGTGACACTCCCTTGAAAATATTGTGGCAGCTACCAGATGATTTTGTTCAACTTAGGAACAGCCTCTCATATACATTGAATGTGTTTATTAAGACTCTCTAAGTTATCCAATGTGAAAGGCTCATCTTAAGCTTAATACATTTGTCAGGAGATAACAGGAGTATGAAAAAGACAGCCTTGTGCTCACTGATAATATCCTCTTGTATGTTAATGGTGCAGCTGTGTTGATAATGTACCATGAACTGAAGCTTACTTCAATACAGGGCATGACTCTGACTGCGAATGACCTCAGTAGACACCAGTTAATATGGAATTTCCTGCACTTTATATATACAGTATTATATAAATATCAGTTTCGTTTTTGAAGGCTCCAACATGCTTGAATGTCAGCCTTGGTCACCTAATGGTGGCTTTCCATGCTGCTCAATCTCTGGCAACCTCCCTGTTCAATCCCTTAACCCTGAGGTCACACTTAACCCATCCCATCCGGGAGTCATGTATACATGTCGTCCTGGGGTCATCTGGGTGACATGTATACACGATCTAGTAATCCGCGCCCTTGTCTTAATATGCAGCTGGTTATTTCCACCACATGCAGCCACTGGCAACCCTCTGGCAAGCTCCAGTTGCCTGCGCACCTCCGTCATAGTTAGACCTACGCAAAAACTTTTCCCTGTGTCCAGACCCTCAGCTGAGCGCCTGGGGCCATCAACTTCAACGCCAATGAAGTCTGAAGGCCCAAAAAGGAAAGGCCTTAGCGATAGTGCAGTAGGGAGGGAATTGGACTTGCCATTATCGTCAATAATGGGTGGGGAAAGTGACTCCTTCTCCGACGAAAGTGACCTCACCATGCTGAGTGGGGAAATGTATGCATCAGATGAGGAGGGTGACTGTGAGTTCTCCACTGTGTGACGTTCTCTTGCCTCTGCATGATCATCAGCCTTTTCTGATGATGAAAAAGGGTCAGATGATAGTGATGATCCTGCCGAGGGGGTTATTTGCACAGTGAAGATGGAAGGGGAGGTAGGGAGTGAAGAAAGGGAGGAGGTGGAGGATGGCGAGAGGAGGAAATGCCACAGGCTGAGCCGTGCACCAGAGCATGAGTCATGACCTACCGTGGAAATTTCCACACATCTTCCCTCAACACTAGCCTCTCCCACATGGCCTACATCTGCACCTGCATCACCACATGCCTCACTACGTGCCTTGCCACGCTGGCCTGCCTCACCAAGTGCCTTGCCTCGCAGGCCTGCCTCACCATGTGCCTCGCCACGCCGGCCTGCCGCACCATGTGCCCCACCATGCCAGCCTGCCACACCACATGCCTCACCATGTGCCTCATCACCACATCCAAGTACATTAGGGTATGTTGGTGCAGGTGTACGTCCAAAATCTGTTTATGGCTGGGAGGCAGGTGCCCATTCCCGAGTATCACCACAGTCACTGTCACCAGCATCATCACCATCACCACCAGCATCACCTGCCTCATCTAGCAATGATTTGGTGAATTCGCCACCATGCTAGGGGCCATGGCAGAGCCCAGGGCAGTCCACGTGCACGGCATACAATGCAGGAACCAAGGTTGGGTAAGACTGAGACATATACCTGGGAGGATGGAATGGGGTTTCAACCTGAGGTACCTGTGTTTGATGACACAGTCGCAGGTATGCAGCCAGAATTCCCTTGTAATCCATCATCTACTGCTGTAGAATTTTTCCTTGCCTTTTTTCACGATATCAATGATGGATTTTATCGCGAAAGAAGTACATGCATCCAGGGAATTCTGCTGCAGTTGGGGTGAAACCTCGTACATAAGAGAGAGTGCAAAAATGAAAGAATGGACCGTGATGGATGTTAGTGAGATGTATGTTTGGCTAGCATTGACTGTGTTGATGCCTCTTATAAAAAAACACAATATTGATGATTATTGGCCCGTGGATGGTATTGCATCTACCCATATGTTCAGTAAGTATATGCCACGGGACCGCTACCTTGACATATTTAGGTACGTGGTTTCCTCCACGGATGTGGGCCCACATCTAAACAATAGGATGTGGAAAATTCGCCCGATTCTAGAAATGATGGAGAAATTTTGATCATATTTCAGGCCATCTCGAACGGGATTGAGGCATCAGGGAATAGATAGATAGATAGAAAGTGCATTTAATACACCTAACCAACTGAACATCATAACTTAGCCTAGCCTACCTTAAATGTGCTTGGAACACTTACATTAGGCTACAGTTGGGTAAAATCATGAACACATACCCGGTTTTATAATAATGTGTTGAATATCTTGTATAATTTATTGAATACTGAAAGTACACCTTATCATAAGTCAGCCGATCATAAATCGGGGACCGCCTGTACACCAAACTCTTGTTTTTCGACAGTTCGTTGTTTTAACGCTTATAAATCTATACCCTTTTTCGTTGCTCGACATGGTTATCCTCACCATTTTGGCAATTCAAACTGCTTGCTGCCAGACAGACCGGCTGAGTTGCCTGTCTCCTGCTCTTTGCCCTGCTGATTGGTTGCCTCTTCATCTGTCTGCATTTCATTTTGGCCTCGTGGAATACTGCAGCACCACTATGGCTCCACCCAAGACCCCTTCTATTACCCCTGTCAAGCGCAGTGATGTGCTTTCCAACCTGAGTGAGTGTTTCACTAACACATGGTCAGGTTATGATCAGGTTTACCGGTACCAGATCTGAACTCGGCCATGTTATCAAACTCCTCAATTTTCATTACCAAATTCTTAACCCCTTAACCGCGGGGCGTCACTTTCGTGACGCACTGGTGCAATGGATCATACCACGGGGCGTCACTTTAGCAATTCTGTGTTATTTTGAATTTGCCCAGGCTTTGAAGTGGTCGCTTGTATCATCTGTCAGTACTGCCAGTGTCTAACAATAGTCAGTGCTGCTATTGTCATCTGTTTTCCCATCAAGTGTTGACAATTTAGCCATTTCTCCCCATTCTTGACTCCCCTCCCTACCTCCCATCCATTACCCTCTCCTCCCGCCTGCCCCAGCTGCGCAGTGCTAGGCATATCTTGCCTGGATTTTCCCACTCATTTCATCCATTGGAATGAGCCCTATGGCTAATTCTCATACAAAATAATATACTGTATATAAAAAAGAAAAAGGTAATTGATAGTGCCATACACCTGGAATTGGCTAATTATCACCTGGCAACACCCCACGTGCACTCGTTCGCTAATTTCCCTGTTTATTTCCTCTTGAAATATGCTGTATGACCTGTTCTCATAATAAAAATATATATAAGAAAGAAAGGGAGAAGCCTAAGTGATATTTACATTCACTTGGAACTACATGATTTATTATGTATTGCCTAGATTTCCTGCCAATCATTTCATAGCGTATATATTAGCAACTGTCACCACGCTGACGTTGGCAACCCTTCACTGCCCCTAGACCCCAGCATTCAGTTTGCTGTCGTCTTTCAAGGTGAAATCACGTCGGATTCGCGCCTGTCCAATTCCGCTGCTTTTTAGCCCCATGCAAAGGTCCCTGTGACCTCTACCCCTACTAAACCTCGTGTGGGAAGGGGTAAAGGCTAAGTGACTCTGCTGTGGAACATGACCTGGCTAATTTATCAATGATAATGATGGACAGTAACTACGATCTTTCTGGTCTCTAAAACAGTGCAAATGAAAATGTAAATTATGTGTAAATAGCAAGTGAAAGCAATGAATGTAAATATAACAACGGTGGAAAATAGTTTTATAAGTTACTGCAAGTGATTGCATAACAGTGTAAATAAAATAGAAATGTAAATAAACTAGAGAATGTAAGCAGAAATGTAAATAATTAGTAATATAAGAATACGAGTATAAATACTACGAGTAATGAAAGTGAAAGTAATGATAATGAAAGTGACAGCTTTGCTCTCTACTCTAGTATACATGAGAAAGTGAATGCCTGGAGTGAAAATAAACTACTAGTACTGAAAGAAACTTATAGATAAATATTGTAAAGTAGTAATATAAGAATACAAGTATATATACTAGGAGTAATGAAAGTGAAAGTAATGAAAATGAAAGTGACAGCTTCGCTCTCTACGCTAGTATACACGAGAAAATGAATGCCTGGAGTGAAAATAAACTACTAGTACTGTAAGAAACTTATAGATGAATATTGTAAAGTAGTAATATAAGAATACGATTATATATACTAGGAGTAATGAAAGTGAAAGTTAAAGTAATGAAAATGAAAGTGACAGCTTCGCTCTCTACGCTAGTATACACGAGAAAGTGAATGCCTGGAGTGAAAATAAACTATTACTGAAAGAAACTTACAGATATTGTATATATAAATAAGTGTAATAAAGTACTGGGAATATAAAGTGTGAGTGACAGCTCCGCCTCAGAATACCATCGGGAACCAGCATGGGAGGAACGCTCGTATGGGCTCGTAACTTACATTGCTTTCACAGTGTTTTTTTGGGGGAATATAGATTCCAAACTACTTGAAATTCATAGAATAGTGTTTGTAGTTATAATATCAGGCAGTGGTAACCATATTACGGGGTGTCAGGAAGTGTAAAGTGGAGACTTCGTTACCCAACTTCAGAAGTCTCCACAAGTCCTATGGTAGTTGACGAAGGCTCAACAAACATCCCAGGAGAAAGCTGAAGGTATGTGCCATATGCATGTGTAATTATAATATTCTAGGACTGGTAACTGATTTTTGTCAAATATTTTTAAAAAGTCAGTCGGACCATGAACATCTCTGCATGAGGTGCACAGACCGCCTCCGACATGCCCACGCTTAAGGGGTTAAAGCAAGCATTGATTCATCACTAATTATATATACCCATTGAAATAATCACTCCTTGTAATTAGCAGCATGTTTATTATATTTGCACTATGTAGGCTAGCAGATTAATCAAAGAGAGCAGACAATCCGCTGTCTCCATCGTCTGTATCTTCATAAGTGTGAAAAATCTGCTTGGTAATGGATCATGCTGGTTCATTACCAGACAAATTTTTCATTACCAAATTGGCCCACATTGATAATGAAAAATATCAAATGGCAACCCTGGTGACGATTGCGCCAACGATTAATTAATGCTCTTAATGCACGATACTATCTTGGCACCAGTTTTACAGAATGCACATCTCATTGGGGGTCCTGGGTGCAAAACCCCTCACTTAGGTTTCAGAGCTTCAATTAGACTCCCATTGCTGTTTATGGTTTTAAGTTGAGTACCTTTGAGTTTGTTTGGTATGATGACATCATACCCAGTCGGCAGGTTCAGCAATAAACACTCTATTCAAGGCGTTCAGGTGGTTTTCTTTAATATTGATAAGTAGGTATGGTATATTTTGCTTGTTCTCCAGTATTTTTTAATAAAAATCAAATCAGTCATCTGAAATGTATGCAGTAATAAAATGTTTTTCGTGGAGAATGAAGGTTTATAAGAAAACAGCTCAGATACCTCTCACTTTCATTCATATTTACCGGTATTTTTTCCATCTTTATTGAATGCTTTTTGAGTGACGAAGGTGGTCAGGAACCTAACCCGTTTCATAACAATCTTAAGGGGAAAATCGGTTTGTTATTTGACCAGTTAGTTCTTCAACCACTTTTTATGGAATTCATCCCTGTCGAATAGGGGGGGTTAGGTGTACTGTATATAATTCAGTTATCTGCCATCACAATATCTGGCCCAATGCACTTTATGGTGCCTTTTGCTTGTCTCTCTTAAAATAGTATCTGACAAAATTATGAAATTTATATTTCCCCATAAATATCCCTTTGCCAATTCGTGAGTGTGCATTATTCACCGGTTCACATTACATGTATGGTATATGGTGGGAAGTATGATACAAAAGCTCACTCAGTCATTATGGGTGAAAACGTTCTTCATACTGGTAGTACAATACTCTTAGTAGCTATAAAGATAATAAAGATACAGATACTATGTAGCAAGGGTTTGAGAGTTTTTGTTGCGTTCAAGTTATAATAATTTGAGCTGATGCAAATTTATATTATTTTCCAGTCACACTATGAATGTGTAGTGTGTTCAAGAAGCATGGCTGGTACCACCCCAGCACAAGCACATCTTCAAGGAGCACCCCACATGAAAGCACTGAAAAGGTTTAATCAAGCCAAAGAAGATGAGGAATCCATGAGAGACAACAATGGAATGTTCAGTGACTCGCAAGATACCTCAAGAATTTTGTATCAAGGTGTAATTGGGGACGTTTCTACTAAGGCTGGGAACATGGAACATCATTCTAAAGATACTACTGGTAAGCATTACTGTTCATTATGTGATTCAGTACTGTACTAGCAGAAATGCAGAAAAAAAAAAATGTGTGCATGGAGGGCAAGTCTGCTGCATGTGACATAATGGTGAGGAGAGAAACTGGGAGGAAGTTGAGCATCAAGAACTGAAGAGGAACTGACACAAATTTTTTCATCTCTATTGTGACTCTACACTGAGTGGCAAGCCAAATGGTTTCCTGTACACCAAGAAACCATGTACTATGCTGGGTGGTAACCATATAACCAAATTATGGCACCTGGTGGTTTAGTGGGTAATTAAGGCGCCCAAATCAGACTGAGCCTGTGTAGGTTTATATCCAAGGGGTAGCTAGGGTTTATTGCTCATGTAATGCCACTCAGGGATGAGTGAGGCTGGTCACTCTCATCTTAAATGTCGGGACCAACTTGCCTAGCCCCGGCCTCCTACACTCCTCATGGGGCAACACTGGATTGGATGATGGATGGAAAAATTAAATAATGATCTCATGAATTACTTGATTCACCAAGTATGGTCATATATTAAGCCATACCCATACACTTTAGATGCAGTGTGGTATATATACAACCACCCAGATAAACGATGATCTGATTCCCCATACTTTCCCTCAGCAAGCGGTATCTGGCGGCTGTCACAGCACAGTTATATATCCTTTATTACACACTGGGGAAAATAGTATTTAGATAATTTCAGTAAATATTAATATGTATATAGTCAACTCACGTAAACTGCGTGATTATGGGCGACACAGCCTGTTGCACTTCATAAATTCGCACTTTGCGAAGCATATGATCCCATGTTAAAATGGCTTTATGGGCGACATTTCCTGAATTTTCATATATTGATTTACCAATTCCTGACCTTCACTAAAACGCAAAAGGAAAACTTACAGTAGAAACATGCAAGAGTAATACCGTATATTTATTATGAAAATTCGAGACCTTACCAGCGAATTGTTGTTGCAGTATCCGAGGCCGCACCACGGAAGCTGAATCAAAACACTCACAGCTGTTCTGCACAGGCCTCATCCTGTGCATCACAATCACTCTCATTACTACTGGAGGGGTTTTAGCTTTCTTGGGTATAATTTTTCTTTTTTTTCTTAGAAGGAATGGTTTGTGGGCTCTTAGCCTTTGGTTCTCTCTTGCATTAAAAAAAAAAAAAAAAAAAAAAAAAAAATCACCGCCTCCATCCTCAGTACACTCAAACACGAGAAAAATCTTTTTGGTAATGAATCATTCTGAATCATTACCGATCAAATTTTTCATTTCCAAATTGCCCCACATTTGGTAATGAAAAATACCAAATGGCAACCCTGGTGACAATTGTGCAAGTGATTAACGAATGCTCTTAAAGCACTATATTGTGCGGCCAGTTTTATGGAATGCACATCTTAGTTTGCACTAGGTTAGGTGCAGCCTGTTGCTGCCCCAGGAAACCCTCAAAGTCCAGGTCAGACACTACAGACATTACGTGATCTTGCTGCTGTGGCCGCCACTCACTCACACATCAGCCGCACCCCACCACACATACTCACCAGCCCTACCCTTACCCATCACACGCTTCAAATTATGCTCGCGAGATGCAAGAGAATACTGTATTTGCCTCAATTTTTCATGCCCGTCGCCCATTGCAAGTACAGTAGTAAACGCACTTTCTAAGTACAGTAATCACTCTAATATCTGGACGCCCAATAACCGAACATCCCCACTACCCGGACGTAATCGTCATGGGATCCAACATTCCCAAAATGGTCCGAAAACCCCCAAAAATTAAAAAAAAAAAAAAAAAAAAAAAATTCCCGTCCGTAATTTCAAATTACCGTGCACGCCGCGGGAGAGCATTGTTTTGGTGCATCATTCCTCCGACGTCCGATAGAGCGCCGCTGCATCCTCCCCACTTCCCGCCTGTCTCTCACCGCGAGTGCACACTCGTCATAATGGCTGCCCACGTGATCGCTTTTGTGGTGGTGCCCTACCTGCTGCAGGGCCTCCTGCTGCTCTCGGGCCTCCTCTTAGTGTGTGTGATGATGGCCCCGCCACCTGAGAAAAGGAAGAGAGTGGTGTTGACTCTGGAGAAGAAGAGGGAGATATTGGAGAAAGTGGATGCGGGTTGGTCTTCTTCCCGCATTCTTCGCGAGTTCAACCTGGCCTGGTCTACTTTGTTCGATATCAAGAGGTCCCGAGACAAACTCATGCAGTACACGGCTGACTTCTCGTCGAGAAGCAAACGCAATGTGGAAAGGAAGGTTGTTTACCCCCAAGTTTGCAGAAATCGACCGATCCACGTTGATTTGGTATCGACAACAACGTTCTGCTGGTGTGATGGTATGTGGAACGGAGCTGAAGGCTGCTGCTGAGAAGTTCGCAAGGCTTCACGACGCCCTAGACTTCAAGGCATCCGAGGGTTGGCTCTTCGCGTTCAAGTTGCAACATGGCCTTACCAACCGTAAAGCACATGGTGAAGCATTGGACGCTAACGAGGATGGAGTTGACGAGTTTCGGCACAAGGTGAAAGGCTTGATCGACAGGGAGGGCCTAACTCTCGGTCAAGTCTACAACGCCGACGAAACAGGCCTATTCTATCGCTCGCTGCCAACGAACACTCTAGCCGAGGAGACGGAGAAGCGTGTACCTGGCGCAAGCTTTCCAAGGAACGGATATCTGCTTTGTGTTGTGCCAGTGCTAACGGCATGCACCAGCTTAAGCCCGTTGTTGTTGGCCGCGCAAAGCAGCCTCGATGCCTTCGTGGGGTGATGGATGTCCTTCCTGTCGTCTGGTACCATTCTTTGAAGGCATGGTTCACAGCTGTGATCTTCAAAGACTGGTTTCACCGTCACTTCGTCAAGGAGGTCATCCATTACCAGACGAAGACACTGGGAATCCCACGCGACCAGGTAAAGGCTCTCCTTCTACTCGACAATGCACCTGCCCACCCGTGCGACAAGGACTTGGTTGCTGAAAATGGCCGTATTAGGTGCATGTTTCTGCCACCTAATACGATTGCTCTCATCCAACCAATGGACCAAGGATTGATCGTGGCAACAAAGCGCCTATACTGTCGGAAGTTCCTGGACGAGGTGATGGTTGTTCTCGAGGACGAGGACGAGCGCAGGGAGGGACGGGACACACGAGGCAAACGGACTTTGGAAAACCTTCGCCGCTACAACATCAAGTCTGTGCTGTACAACTGGGCTAGTGCATGGAAGGAAGTCCCTGTGAAAACTCTGGAAAATGGTTGGTCTCGTCTGCTTCTCGGAATGGATGTGGAGTACGATTTTCTAGGGTTTGACGTGGATGACTTCCATGCACGGCTACGTACGCACGGCGACGATGTAGATGTGGACGATGTTCGTGAGTGGTTGGATGACGACGAGGGCGATCCTGGGTATTAGACGTTGTCTGATATCGAGATCGCGTCTTCGGTTGCAGGTGTCAGTACCGAACTTGAAGATTCCGACACTGAAGGCGACGATGATGCGGACTCCTCTCAGCAGGACACTACTCCAGCCATCCCCAAGCTGAGCGCACTCCGGAAACATCTAGAGTTCGTCCTAGACTACCTGGAACACCCGGACTGCGACAGGGAGATGGGGCCCTTGGGACTCGTGGAGGAAGTGCGTGCTTTCAGGCAGCGCATCATCAATCGTCAGAATCGTCGGTCATTGTGTCAATCAACCATTGACAGTTTTTTCAGGCCCGTGACCCCCACTGTGCCTAGCCCTGGCTCCACTCCGTTGCCTCCCCAAGACAGGCCCTCATGCTCCGAGCCGCAGCCCAGCACATCAGCCACGGTGGAGTCACCGCTCGACGTGAGTTTGTGGCTGTCTTCGGAGTCCTCTGCAGTGGGTACGCCATCACCACGACCCAGCGATGCACCCCTAGGTCGCCTGCCAGTGATACTCTCGGACTCTGACAGTGAATAAACAGTAAGTACTTCTCCACTAGACCACACGGGAATTTTGAGTGTTGTACAGTGAAAAAAACAGTGTGTTGTGTTAAGTATTTAAAGTTGTGAGAGAAAAGACTCTAGAAAAAAAATTTAACGTAAATAGACTTGTTTGTTTTGGCTTTGGAAAATGAAAAGAATGGGAAAAGTTAAAGTGCAACACTTAGTAAGTTACGATGGAGCATTATTTAGACAAAAGTGCACACTGTGAAGAGAACGGACTTCTGTGTGTTATTGACTAAGTTCAGTGCAAGACTTCAGGAACAGTGTACTGCAAGTGCTTCAGGAAATCGTTCTTACTGTCAGAGTCCGAGAGGAGGCGGTTATTCATTGAGGTGGCCAGGGACTTGCTGTAAGTAGCCAGAATGTTTCATGCTGTACTTTTTTTCCATACTATACTTACCTCATTTCATCCTTTAATGTCCTTTATTAGTGTGAATAGGGTGTTAGTAGCTATGCATGTGCAGTAGGAATGTGTTTTTCTGAGTTAGGCTAGGTTAGGGTCCATAAGTACCAGAATGTTTATTAATGTATGAACATACTTCTAAACCCTCATTTTATGTTTCTTTTGCATTTATTTCAGTCATTTATGTGCCTTATTGGTGTGATTTGGGTCTTAAATAGGTGCTATGCATGTCCAGAGGGAGTTGTATAGGTGTTTCTCTGAGTTAGGGTCCATAAGTACAAGTCCATAAGCTGGGGCCCAATATCCGGACAAAACCAATAACCGGACCTACCTATGGCTCTATTACGTCGGATATTGGAGTGATTACTGTACAGGCATTCTCCGGTTTAACGATCTAATTGGTTAGGTAAAACTCCATCATTAGGCAGGATATTGTATATCGGGGTACTTTTAACATGTATTTCAATGTTGACCGTTTACCAGCCTTGAGATTCCCCCCAAACCAAGTCCAAAACTCACCCAGATGAGCCCCAAAACGGGTTTAAAGGCAGTCTAAATGGCCTAACAGCTATGGGATTATGGCGTCTGGCAATAGATAGATAGATAAAAACAGTGTATAAATGAACCTAAACACGGAATTTTAGTCCAAAATATCATCAAAATCGGTAAGAAAAATCAAAACCCATCGTTAAACCAGGGTTTGGCCATCGTTAGGTGGGGTATGGTGCAGTTTCTACCCCCATTGTTAACCCTTAAACCGCGGGCTTGTTTTGCTTTGACTTGCATCTCCTGCGGGCATATTTGTGCTCCGACAGACTCTCTAAAAATATTTGCCAAAAATCAGTTATTAGTCCTAGAATATTAAAATCACATATACTTATGGCACATACCTTCAGCTTTCTCCTTGGGTGTTTGTTGAGCCTTCGTCGAGTACCATAGGACTTGTGGAGACCTCTGAAGTTGGGTAACTAAGTCTCCACTTTACACTTCCCGACAACTCGTAATATGATTACCACAGCCTGATATTATCACTAGAAACACTAATCTATGATTCTCAAATAGTTTGGAATCCATACTCCCCAAAAAAAACACTGTGAAAGCAATGAAAATTACGAGGGCGTATGACCATCCCACTTCCGATCATTCGCCGCTAGTGTTGTCTATTATTCATAAAAACACTCACAGTTTATATTTCTGTTACTATATAACAGTTATACATATCTACAGTTTTTATCCATAAGTTTCCTTCAGTAATAGTAGTTTATTGTCACTGTAGGGATTCAATTTCTTTCAGTAATACGTAGCATTCACTTTCTCGTCCTGTATACTAGCATTGAGAGTGAATGTCACTTTCACCTTCACTCTCATAACTCACAGTATTCATACATGCTAGAGTGAAACTTGCATTTTCATTACTCCTAGTATATCTACTCGTATTCTTATAATACCACTCATTTACATTTCTATTTACGCTCTCTACTTTATTTACATTATTTACATTTCTATTTTATTTACACTGTGTTATGCTCTGTCACTTGAAGTAACTTATAAAACTATTTTCCACTGTTCACTTATATTTACATTCATTGCTTTCTTGCTGTTTACACATTATTTATACAGTGGAAGCTCGATTATCCAGGTTCGGATTATCCAGCTTTCGGTATATCTGGGCTATGACCGAATGGTTCAGTGGTACAGTAATACATAGAATTATTCGTACAATAGCTCTGGTTTAAACAGGAAGCATCCAGATGCTAGGGAGCGAGGCATAGGTAAACCAGAGAGAGTCTGCTCACCCTGCAAGTTAGAATATGCTATAGTGAGACTGGTACTGTATCAGGTATTACATGAGATCATAAGTTGTTCAAAATGGGAATAAATCTTTTGGTCTCTTAAAAAATTAAAAAGGTGTAACATCATTTCACTGCTTCAGTTCCAGTTTGGTTCAGTTCATCTGAATAATTTTTGTTGATTTCAGTTTGCCTGTTTTCCCAGTCAATTTTAGTTTGGTTAGTTATATTAATAATGATGATGGTGATTACAATGATGATTGATGATGATTATGATGGTGGTGATGAAATAGTCTGGTCTTTTGTTTCTCAAAATTGCCAGTTCTGAGAAATTCACTGGCACTCTACAGTTGCATGAATTCTGGCATCACCCACAGTACAAAGTTATGAAAGTTCCAAGTCAGTACATAACTGGCCACATGTCTGAAGAAAGAACCATTCATAGGATTTATCCCGTGGAAGTGACTGGAGTTTTTTTTTTTTTTTTTTTTTTTTTTTTTTTTTTTTTAAATACCACCTGAGGAAGTAGGCTGGTCTTCTACCTTTGAATATATTGGACTGCCACTGGCAAACCCTGGGCCTCTAACCTTGAAGGGGGATATTGTGAGATTGACTTACCGTTACATTTACTTTCAGACTCCTTCACTTCAGCTGAGATGCAGGGACTAGTAACAGCCACCACTGTTGGTCATGTTACTCTGCTGATGTGCAATGTTTGTAAAATTTCCTGCAATAGTGAAGTTACCATGAACCAACATCTTCAAGGGGAATCTCATTTAAAGAAAATAAGGTACATTCTATACTTGTTCCTGAACGTTTAGTAGTAAATAAGGTCTGTGACAGAAATTTTTAAAGAAAAATGGAGGATATTTCAGGAAGTTAATTTCATGCAAACGTATTAACCCATACAAGTAAATTACTTTTTTTTTTTTTTTTTTTTTTTTTTTTTTTTTTGATGCACCCAAGAGAAGAATTCACTGAAGGTGAATAGTGAGTGAATGAATGTGTGGCTCATTTAAGTACTGTAGGGATAGCATTGTAGTATTTTTTCTTCTTCTTTGCCTTGTAGACCCTACTACATCCCACCTGTGGGTAGGGAAAAGGGGTGGGATGATCTATCTATCGCCAGACGCCTCAATCCTGTTTGGGGTGGCCACAAACAAATCGCCTCCAAGTCGCCCTGTCCCCCGCCATTTCACTGCCCTGCTCCCGACTTACACCCCCTTCTCTCATATACCTCTCCACCCCATCCCTCCATCTCATCCTCGGCCTCCCCCTCCCTCTTCCCCCCTCCACCTCACTCACATACACTCTCTTCGTCAGTCTTTCACCCTCCATCCTCTCCACATGGCCAAACCACCTCAGTGTGTTCCTCATAACGCTTCCTATCACATCCACATCAACACCACAACTCTCCTTTATATCCTCATTCGTCAGCTTCTCTCTCCATGTGACTCCACAGGCTCGTCTTAAATAACTCATTTCCACTGCTCTCACTCTTGACTTGTGTCCTTCCAACAACGTCCAAGCTTCACCTCCGTACGTTAGAGTTGGTATCACAATACTGTCATGTAGTAACTTTTTCACTTCCATGCTCACTTCTCTGTTTCTTATCAATGCTTTCAAAGAACCAGCAACCTTTCTTCCCTACTGTACCCTTTCAAGCACTTCACCCTCCAAACCTCCATCCTTACTCATCACACTACCCAAGTACTTAAATGTACTCACATTTTCCAATTCCTCACCATCCAACTTCGCTGTACATTCACTGACTTCACCTCTCTCAAAGATCATCACTTTACTCTTCCCTACATTCACCTTTAGATTCCGTTTCTTACACACTCCCCCCAAACTCATCCACCAAGCCTTGCAGCTCCCCTTCGTCTTCACTCAACAACACAGTATCATCTGCAAACAACAGTACAGGGAGTTTCCAAACACTATCCTCTCTCACCAGGGCCACTCCAACATCCACTACCCTACCTTGTACCTCTTTTATTACCCTATCCATGTACAGATTGAACAACCATGGAGACATGACACATCCCTGTTTCAACCCAACTTTCAAAGAGAAAAATTCACTTAGTTCACCATCCACACGCACTGCAGTCTTCGCACCATCGTACATACTCTTCACAGCATTCAACAACTTCCCATCTACTCCATATATTCTTAACACTTTCCACAATCCTTGTCTATCCACCCTGTCATATGCTTTCTCCAAATCCATGAAAGCCGCATACAACTTCTTTCCCTTCTCTAGAAACTTTTCCACTAAAGATCTAAGAATGAATATCTGATCTACACAACCTCTTCCCTTCCTAAAGCCTCTCTGTTCTTCTCCAACTAATTTCTCAGTTCTTTCTCTAACTCTGTCAATAAGTATCCTACCATACACTTTTCCTATTATACTAAGAAGACAAATGCCCCTATGATTACCACACACTTCTTTTTCCCCTTTTCCTTTGTACAAGGGTGGGATGATGATGAAGATATTTCATACATTCACAGTTTTACAAAATCTCACCAGAGGGAAAAATACGAGTATTCTGGTGAGAGCAAGGATAGCACAGAAAATGCATAAATGAATTGGAAAGGTTGTTACTCATATTGTGGCCCCAGGATCATTTAGATATGAACTCATTGTCCTGCAGGCTGAATTTTCTGTTTTTTGCAGGCCACAGTCCTATCTATCTACTACAGTAAAAGGTCGATTAACTGGCATCCGATGCATCGGCACATCCGTATAACCGGAATGCAAATTTGATCCGGCATGGGGTCGAATATATTCTGGATACCGGTCATCCCCCTATAATTCTTGATTAGTTCTGTACAGTACAGGATAAAGTAGTGTATGCAGCTAAGTTTTCACAATTATTTTGGCCTGTAACATATGCTGAATTTTTCTTTAAATAATTTTTGGTAATGTTTGCTGGTTTATGTTCAGTTCCCTCCCCCTTATCCCTACCTCTCCCAGCCCCCCACTCGTCATTCTTAACTGGCAGTTACATCTCAAGCTAACCTTATACTTTACACTCATAATCACATTACTAATACACAGATATAAAACACTAGGATATGTAAAAAGTATATACTGTAATATGACTATGAACATGCTGCAGCAAGTAATTAATGCCCTATAACGACAATAAAACAAAAACGTTAACAACGGCCATCCCAGGCCTCACGTGTTGGGTGTTTGCATGCCTGCGTGTGTGGGTGTGTTTATGTCTTGTGTTTTTCAGTGTGTGTGTGTATTTTCCTTTTTTTTTTTTTTTTTTTTTTTTTTTTTTTTTTTTTGTGGGGAAGAAGGAGCCAAAGGCAATGAGCCCGCAAAACTGTTCCTTCCAAGAGAAAAACAAAATACAAGAGAGAGCCAAATTCAAGCTCCATTCATTTCGAGATGCCTTGACACATTGCGTTTGAAAGACTGGAGATCATAGGAAGCAGGAAATACAGACAGAGGGAGACAGTTCCAGCGTTGACCTGTTGCATAAATCAAGGACTGGGAGTAACGGTTAACTCTTGCATTAGAGAGTTGGACAGAAAAGGGGTGAGAGTTTGCTGCTAGATGGGTGCTACGCGCCCGTCATAGAAGTGGAGGAATGCATGCAGACAGTTCAGAGGAACAGTGACCATTGAAGTAGCAATAGAAAAGAGATAAAGATGCAACATTGCGGCGAAGAGACAGAGGTTGAAGGGAGTCAGTAAGAGGGGGAGAGTTAATGAGACGAAAAGCCTTTAACTCCACCCTGTTGAGAAGAGCCGAATGTGGGGAGCTTCCCCACACATTAAAGTTGTACTCCACACAGGGGCGAATAAAACCCCTGTATAGAGTCAACAATTGTGCAGGGGCAAAGAAGGAACGGAGTTGGCTTAGCACACCCAGTCTTTTGGAAGCAGATTTTACAAGAGATGTAATATGATCTTTCCAAGACAAGTCCCGAGCAAATGAAACCCCAAGCATGTTCAAGGATGATGCAGGATTAAGTTGAGTATTATTAAACATAAGTGGGTATACCTGTGGAAGATTTTGTTGGGTTGATAGGTGCAAAAACTGAGTCTTTGATGCATTAAAAACAACCAGATTATTTTTACCCCAGTCAGAGATACGAGCCAAGTCAGACATTAGGTGTGCCATAGCCTCATCCCTTTGCCTGTTGAAGTAACTGCTGAGATGGACGTTGTGGGAATCGAATGGAAAGGTGAAGGGTGGAGTCATCAGCGTATGAGTGGATAGGGTTAGATGTCAGCTTAGAAGGTCATTGATGAATATAAGGAAGAGAGTCGGTGATAGGACAGAGCCCTGAGGAACACCACTGTTAATAGATCTAGGAGAAGAACGATATCTGTCTACAACAGCTGCTATAGAACGACCAGAAAGGAAGCTAGAGATGAAGGCACAGATAGAAGGATAGAAACCGTAAGAGGGCAGTTTGGAAATTAAAGATTTGTGCCAGACTCGATCGAAAGCCTTTGAGATGTCAAGTGCAATGGCAAAGCTTTCTCCAAAGTCCCGAAAGGAGGATGACCAGGAGTCTGAAAGGTATGTGAGAAGATCGCCTGTGGAGCGTCCCTGATGGAACCCATACTGATGATCAGAAAGAAGGTTGTGATAGGAAAGATGCTTTAAAATTTTTCTGTTAAGAATAGACTCAAAAACTTTTGAGATACAGGATGTTAAAGCAATTGGACGATAGTTAGAGGGTTGGGAATGGTCACCCTTCTTTGGGACCGACTGAATGAGAGCAAACTTCCAGCAAGAAGGAAAGGTACAAGTTGACAGACAAAGGCGAAAGAGTTTGCCTAGGCAGGGTGTAAGCACAGAAGCACAGTTCTTGAGAACAACAGGAGGGACTCCATCAGGCCCATATGCCATATTAGTATTGAGGCCAGCAATGGCAGAAAATACATCAGCTGAAGAAATTTTAATGTTAGCCATGAGGAAGTCAGAGGGGGGAAGTGATGGAGGAACAGCACCGGAATTGTCTATAAGGTGGAATTGGAGGAGAAAGTCTGAGCGAAGAGATCTGCTTTATCAGTAGAAGAAATAGCTACAGAGCCATCAGAGTAGAAAAGAGGAGGGAAGGATGATGAGGTAAAGTTGTTAGAAAGGTTTTTGGCAAGGTGCCAGAGGGAGCGAGAAGAGTTCGAGTTAGAGAGTTTAGAGCATTTTGTACGGATGAAATTATTTTTAGCAGAGCGAAGAACAGACTTAGCACGATTCCGGGCAGAAATGTATAAAAGATGTGATTCAGGGGTGGGTTGGCTCCGGTACCTTTTGTAGGGCCTCTCCTTGTTGCGGACAGCATTAGAACAAACGTGATTAAACCAAGGCTTTCGTGCATTAGTCAAATGTATGAGAAGGGAATGTGTGCTTCCATGCCCGAGAGAATAACGTCCGTAATGCGCAAGGCACACCCAGATGGTTCCCAGCCATGGAAGCAATAATCATTCCAGGGAAAATCAAAGAAGTAAATTGTGTTTACCTAATTGTGATATACAGGAAATGAGCTACGCTCGTGGGGTCCCGTCTCTGTTTCTCAATAAGTCAAATTTAGCTTTAAACTCGTTTAAGTTTTTAGACCGGACGATCTCTTTGTCCAGGTTATTCCACAGGTCTATACATCTATATGGAAAACTATATTTCTTCATATCCTTCAAGCAGCTTGGCTTTCTCAGTTTCATCCCGTGTCGTCTTGTTACTCTCTTATCCCATAAAAACAGATCTTCTTTGTCAATTTTATCTACTCCCATTATGGTCCTGAACACTGCAATCATGTCGCCTCTCTTTCTCCTTTCTTCTAAGGAAGGCAAATCCATCTTCTCCAGCCTCTCCCTGTACGACAGATCTGCCAGACTGGGGACCATCTTGGTTGCTGTTCTTTGTATTCTCTCAATCTTGTTTATATCATTCTTTTTGTGTGGGGACCACACTACTGCTGCATATTCCAACCTGGGGCGAATCATGGCCACTATCAATTTTTTCATCATCTCCTCATCCATATAATGAAAAGCTACTCTTATATTAGTCAGAAGTTTATACGTCTCTCTAACTGTCTTGTTAATGTGTTTTTCAGGTGACAAACTGTCCTGGACCAGCACACTTAAATCTTTCTCTTCTCTCGCTTTTGTGATTGGTTCATTACCCATCAAATAATTCAATGATGGCCTCTTGGTACCTTTACCCATTTCCAATATTTTACATTTCTTTGCATTGAATTTCATTTCCCACATCCGGCTCCATTCGTATATCCTATCCAGATCCTCCTGCAGCATTTTGCAATCCCGCTCAACCTCTACCTTCCTCATGATCTTTGCATCATCAGCAAACAGACTTACATAACTGTTCACTCCAGCTACCATATCATTTACGTAAATCAGGAACATTACTGGCACTAACACCGAGCCCTGTGGGACTCCACTTGTTACTTCCCTCCATCCAGACATCTTATCCTTTATTACTGTCCTCATTTGTCTGTCTCTCAAAGTCTCTCATCCATTCTAGGAGGTTCCCCTTCAGTCCTCCTATATGCTTTAGTTTCCACATTAGTCTTTTGTGGGGTACCTTGTCAAAGGCCTTCTCCAAATCTAAATACACACAATCCACCCAATCTTCTCTTTCCTGAAGCACATCAATCGCTCTTGAGTAAAAACTCAACAAGTTGGAAACACATGACCTTCCACTTCTAAATCCAAACTGACTATCAGCCAAAATATTTATCTCTTCCAGATATTTAATCCATCTATCTTTCATAATTCTGTCACACAAGTTTGCGACCATGCTGGTTAGGGACACTGGTTTATAATTCAGGGGTTCTTCCTTGTTTCCTCCCTTATAAATTGGTACCACATTTGCCATCTTCCATTCTTGAGGCACTTTCCCCTCTTCCAGAGAACACACAATTAAACTGTGAATCTTATCTGCCAGTTGTTCTTTGCATTCCTTCAGTACCCAATTAGAGATTCCATCTGGTCCTGGGGCTTTCCTTACATCTTGAGTTTCTAGTAGTTTATACACTTCATGTACTTCCACTTTTATATCTTTTATCACTACATTTCTAGTCTCTACCTCCGCTTCCACAACTCCTTTTCATTAGTGAAAACTGACTGGAAACGTTAGTTCATTATTTCTGCTTGCATTGCCGCATCCTTATAGACCTCTCCTTCTACTTTCAGTGTGGTGATTCCTTCCTTTTGTTTCAGTTTGCCATTAACAAATCTATAAAACAGTTTGGGTTCATCCTTACATTTGTCTATTATACCTTTTTCAAAATTCCCTTCTTCTTCTCTGCGTATTCTTGTGTATTCATTTCTAGTTCTTTTATATTCTTCCTTTGTTCTGTTGTTACCTCTCTTTCTCCAATTGTTCCATGCCATGTCTCTGTCTTTTTTTTGCTATCATACACCTTTTATTAAACCATTCTTTTTTCGTGTTTTCTTTCCCCTTTACTTCTGGCACAAATTTTTCCACTCCCGAATTATACAGGTCTAGAAAAATATCCCACTTCCTCTGTATCTCTGTTGTTTCTCTGAATTTTCTCCAATCTGCATTTTCAAAAAATGTTCTCAATCCTGTAAAGTTTACTTTCCCGTAGTTGTACCTTCCCTGCCTGTAAAGCTCGTCTCTTGGCTCCACGTTCCCTGTTATCATCTGGAACTCAATGACCACATGATCACTTTTTCCAATAGGACACTGATATTTCAAGGATTCTATTACATTGGGTTCTTTGGTAAACAGTACAGTCTTGCTGGTGTGTCCTCACCTCAGAACCTTGTCTCTTCTTTGACCCATTGCATCATCACATTGTTCATTGCTATATTTTATAATATAGTGCCCCACGAATCCTCTCCGCCTCCTGAGTCCCATTCCTCCCAGTTCACCTCTTTCCAATTGAAGTCACCCATTAAAATTATATTGTTGCTTTTCTCAATCAGTTTCTGTAAATAACATGCCATGTCTGACAGCATTTCCTGTGATTCATCATCACTCCATGCTCTTGTCTTAGGGGGAACATACACTACTGCCGTATCTCGCTTGTTATTCTCTCCAGTTTCTAATTTCAAGGACACAAGTCGAGAGTGAGAGCAGTGGAAATGAGTTATTTAAGAGGAGCCTGTGGAGTCACATGGAGAGACAGGCTGACGAATGAGGATATAAAGGAGCGTTTTGGTGTGGATGTGGATGTAATAGGAAGCGTTATGAGGAACACACTGAGGTGGTTTGGCCATGTGGAGAGGATAGAGGGTGAAAGACTGACGAAGAGAGTGTATGTGAGTGAGGTGGAGGGGGGAAGAGGGAGGGGGAGGCCGAGGATGAGATGGAGGGATGGGGTGGAGAGGTATATGAGAGAGGGGGGTGTGAGTTGGGAACAGGGTAGTGAAATGGCGGGGGACAGCGCGATGTGGAGGTGATTTGTTTGTGGCCACCCCAAACAGGATTGAGGCGTCTGGCAATAGATAGATAGAGATAGATTCTAATTTCATATTTATCACTTCAGCCCTGCCTTCTCCCATTTCCACAGTATCTACATTTATGTTGTTCTTCACTGCTATCATCACTCCTCCTCCTGTTTTTTCTTTTCTGTTTCTTCTCCACAGTTTGTATTTACCATCTCCCATATGAACATCAATATCTTCTCTTAACTTGGTCTCTACAAAGCACATAACGTCAGGTTCATGTATCCTCAAAAGATCGTTGATTTCTAACCTTGCCGATATTAAACCATCATCATAAGTTTCAAAGCAAGCCTGAGGACAGTAAATCACCTATGGGGATGAGGGTGGGTTCGTGGAATGTGGGAAGTTTGAGGGGAAGAGCAGGGGAAGTCGTTGAGGCATTCAGTAGGAGGTGGGTGGATGTGGCATGTTTGCAGGAAGTCCGGTACAGGGGTGGATCAGCCAGAAAGATTGTTGGGAAGGACTGTTGCTATAAGTTGTTTTGGCAGGGGGGGACAGACGGATATGGAGGTGTTGGTGTGATGGTTGCGGAGAAATGGGTAGAATATGTTATGAATGTTTTGAGAGTAAGCGATAGGATATTGGTAGTGAAAATTCTGTTGGGGAAAAAAGATAGCTGCGATTATATCGGCATATGCTCCACAGGCAGGATTGGATGAATCAGAGAAAGATAGATTTTGGAATGATTTAATACGTGTAGTGGGCGGTATGTGGGATGATGAGATAGTGATTTTGGGAGGGGACTTAAATGATCATGTACTGTAGGTGAAGCAGCACAAGGTTTTAAAGGAGTGCATGGGGGATGTGCGTATGGTCTAAGGAATGCAGAAGGGGAAAGGATACTCGAGTTTGGGGAGGCAACGGACATGATTGTGTGCAACACATATTTTAGGAAAAGAGACAGTAGGTTAATTATGTATGAGTCTGGGGGAAATAGCAGTCAGATAGATTATTTTCTGGTTAGGAAGGCCGATAGGAGGTTAGTGAGGGATGTTTAAAGTTATAGGAAGTGAGGAGTGTGTGCAGCAGCACAAACTATTGATTTGTGATATGGTGCTTAAAGAACAAGTGATGAAAAAGAGGACTTATGTACCTAGGAGGAAAATATGGAAGCTGAAAAACCAAGTAGTAAGGGATGCCTTCTATAGTGAGTTGAGGAGAGTGGTGGCTGAACAGGGAGCTGTAGACAGAGGCGTTAATGAACAGTACAGACCCCTCAAGAACAATTTCTTGAGAGATACTGACGTAACATGCGGCTAGACAAGAGGACCACCATGACATAAAGTAACTTGGTGGTGGGATGAGGGTGTAGAAGCTACAATTAAGAAGAAAAGAAGGCTTTTCCGGGAATGGAAGAAGGGTGGTAGCAAAGAGGAATGTTTGGCTGCCAAGCGTAGGGCTAGAAAAGAGGTATACAGGGCAAAGTCTGAGTCACAGACAATTACTTGATAACCTAAATCATGGGGAAAGGAAAAATAAATTTTGGGTGGCAGGTCAGGTGAAGAGGGATAATCGGGATATCATAGGTGAGCAGTGTGTGAAGAATGATGAAGGAAGGGTGGTGGTGAACAGCGAGGATATTAAAGATGCATGGAGAGAGCATTATAATCGGTTGTTGAATGAGGAGTTTGACTGGGACAGGGAAGGTTTGGAGCCAGAAGATCCAGTGTCTGGCCCTTGGCCTTTGATTGATACTGCTACTGTGAGTGAGGCAATAGGCAGGATGAGGGTGGGGAAGGCAGCAGGTGTGTCTGGGTTGACTGCCGAAATGTTGAAGGCCTCAGGCGATATAGGGGTGAGTTTAGTCACTGACCTGATAAATAGGATTATTTATGAGTGTGTTGTCCCAGATGATTGGCTGAAGAGTGTAGTTGTAAATGTGTATAAGGGAAAGGGTGATGCCCTGGAAAGAGGAAATTACAGAGGTATAAAGCTCTTAGATTAGATAATGAAGGTAATGGAGAGAGTTTTAGAAGGTATGATTAGAGAAAGAGTGAATATTCATGAGATGCAGTTTGGATATGCCAGGTAGGGGGACCACTGATGCCATATTCACTGTTCGACAGCTTCAGGAAAAATATATTGGTAGGAGAAGGGATCTTTATTTTGTTTTTGTTGATTTGGAAAAGGCCTTTGACAGAGTCCCTAGAGAGGTGGTGAAGTGGGCAATGAGAAAGCTTGGCTTGGAGGAGTGGCTGGTTAGGGTGGTTATGGCCATGTATGTGGGTGCTCACACCCAGGTGAGAGTGAATGGAGATTTGAGTGATGAGTTTTCCGTG
Source organism: Coenobita brevimanus (assembly GCF_032717465.1). NCBI lineage: Eukaryota > Metazoa > Arthropoda > Malacostraca > Decapoda > Coenobitidae > Coenobita > Coenobita brevimanus. The sequence goes on from NC_136976.1 coordinate 69,231,416, forward strand.
AATGTTGGTGTGCATCAGGGGTCAGTCTTGAGTCCCATGTTGTTTATCATGGTACTTGAAGCCCTTTCACGTGACTTTAGAAATGGACTCCCGTGGGAGTTGTTGTATGCTGATGATTTGGTGTTGATTGCAGAGAATGAAAGGGAGGTGGAGGAAAGGTTTAGGAAGTGGAGAGATGGTATGGGGCAAAAGGGTTTAAGGGTAAATGCAGATAAAACAAAAGTGATGATATCTAGGGTTGGTGGCAGTACTGTCAAAGACAAGGGAGAGTGGCCATGTGCAGTTTGCCACAAGGGCGTGGGAGGTAATTCCATCTTGTGCGGTGTGTGTGATAAATGGGTGCATAAGAGATGTAGTGGTATCAGAGGTAGACTGCGAGATAATGCTGATTTTATGTGTACAGCGTGCCGGGGTGGAGATTGTCAGACGTGAAAGGATTGAACTTGCTGGTGAATCTCTTGAGTGTGTGGAAGAGTTTTGTTATTTGGGAGACATGTTGTTTGCTGGAGGTGGGGCTGGAGCTAGCTCTGTGGCTAGGGTGAGAAGTGGTTGGAAGAAGTTCAGGGAGCTCTTGCCTCTCCTGACATTGAGAGGGCTCTCCCGACGTGCTAAGGGGTCTTTGTATGCAGCATGTGTTAGGAGTGTAATGCTGTATGGCAGTGAGACCTGGGCAGTGAAGGAGGAAGATATTCGCCGGCTCAGACGTACAGAAACGACAATGATTAGGTGGATGTGCAGTGCGTCCCTGCGTCCAAGGCCTGGAGGGGCTGGGTTTACAATGGAAGAGTTGAGAGGTAGGATGGGACTGGAGTGTATTGGTGTTGTGATGAGGAGAGGTAGATTGAGGTGGTTTGGACATGTGGAGAGGATGGGGGATGATAATTGGGTGAAGAAGGTGGGAAGTGTTAATATTGGGGGTGGGGTTATGAGGGGTAGACCGAGAAAGACATGAGACGAGGTCATTAAGTGTGACCTTAGGGATAAGGGACTGAACAGGGAGGCTGCAGTGGATTGTGCAGCGTGGAGAGCCGCCATTAGGTGACCAAGGCCGACACATGCAAGCATGTTGGAGCCTTTAAAAACGAAAATTATCATTAGTATATGCCACCTTCCAATGATTTTTTATGTTTTCTGTACCCTCTTTTCTCCTTCTCTCTGCCAGTACCACTTCCTTAACTTCTGATCCATGACTCTCCAATAAAACACTGTCTTCTATTTCTCCGTTCTCTGTTCGTTTTTTACCTTTGCTTCCTTTACTAAGTCCTTTATTTTAGCTCTTTCTTCCTCATTTGCATCTCTCCTTATCCAAACATTTTTAAACCCTTCCTTATCCGATAGTTTCCATGTTCTACTGATAATTTCGTTAACTGTTGCTTGGGACTTAAACTTTACCCTCAATGGCCTTGCCCCTCCTTCCTCGTACTTTCCCAACCTAAACACCTCTTCAATCTTTTCTTGAGCTTTGTTGTTTTCCTCCATGACTATTGATATTTCTTTAACCTTACTCAGTTCTTCTCTTTCTCTGTCTGATCTTATTGTAATACGTTTTTCTTTAACTCCTGAAATTATTATACATTTTTTCTTATCTGCCACATCTCTAACTAAAGATTCTCTACTTCTCAACACCCTAACCACTTCCCTCTCCACTTTTTCCTTGCTTTGTTGGTCTATAATCGTCTCTCAAATTTACATTTCCCTCTTTCTGAATTTTCTTCCACCCTTTATGTTGCTCCTTGATTTCTTTAATGTGCTCTTCCTGTATTCTTGATTTGGATTCATACTCATCTAGTTTGCTTTTCATCATGCCCCTTTCCTCTTCCAACCTCTTATTCCCCCTCTTAAGCTGTTTTATTTCATTCGAGGCTGATTCATTGTTCACTTTTAATTCAGTAACTTCCCTTTCTTGTTCGTCACTACGTGTACAGATTTTTTCCAGTGTACTCTTTAAACTTTTGATCTCATTTTCGTGCTCTATGGTCCGTTCCTGTAACTCTTTAATCACTGCCCATACCTTTTTATCTCCTGGTCATTCCTCTCCGCTGTTTTCTCTACACCTGCTATTCTTGTCTGGTTCAACTTAATACTTCCTTTTCCCACATCCTCTTCACAAAAGCCCTCAAATTCTTTCCCACTGATTGTAAACAATGCACCGTCCGTTTCCTCCATGATTTAACCATGTGGAGACTTTCTGTTTTCACTTTATCTTGTCCCTTTTATGACCGAATCCTTTTTTTTTTTTTTTTTTTTTTTTTTTTTTTTTTTTTTTTAACTGTCCGACGGGACCACCACTCACGCACTCATTAACACAGTCACAATTAGGCTCAGCTTCCTTTTGTCGGTGATTCAGCGATTATTTCCCCACGATCGTGGAAGAGGTCCGTCTCTGTCAGCGACCCGTGTGTATGTGTCAAAGCAATGCACCCAACACTGGAGGCCTGAGGTGACCATTGTTAAGATTTTTGTTTTACTGTCAATGTCATAATGCATTAATTTCTTGCTGCAACATGTTGATAGTTATATTCTTTTAATATATCATAATGTTCTTTGTTTGTATTAGTAGTGGGACCAAGAGTGTTAAGCATGAAATCAGCTTGAGATGTAAGTGCTAGTTAAGAATGATGGGTGGGGTGAGGTGTTGGGTAGGGGTATGGGGGATGGTTGGGAGCTGGTGTAGTGGCGGGTGGAGCTCGTCTCGTCCCCCCCTTCCCTCTTCCCTGGGTATTCTGAGGTAGGAAGGGGGCACCCCTGGGCAGATATTAGTGAGCATGAGTGTACCCGTACTGTATCTTTCTGTCTGTCTGTCTATTGCCAGACGCCATAATCCTGTAAGGGGTGGCCATTTGACTTTAAGTTATTTGTTTTGCGGGGAGGGACACTAACCCTCCACCAACCCACTTGTTGACACGTAGGGAGTACATATGGTGTGGTTATATGTAAATGGTCTCTTGGCTTACAGGAAACCATTTGGCTTGTCACTGAATGTAAAGCCACCTGTAAAGGAAAGAAAAGCAATAAGAAGTGACAGGAAAGATGGGAGAAATAGGAAGAGAGGAGGGCAGGCGCAGAAAAAGAATGATAAAGGCTAAGGAAGAAGTAGGCAGCACTATATCAAGTGAGTAGATGATGGTCGCCACCACCTACCACTCGCTGGTACTAAATAGTGTACTTTATGAAATAAAGTCCCAGGTTTGGTACAATTTCATTTGTTTGACCTCCCAGAAAATTTCCAAGAGTAACATTCGATTGTCCAGAATATTCCATGTACAGAATGGAAGAGTTCCCATGCATTCAGGTTAATCGAGCTTTTACTGTATCTGTCTACTGCCAGACACCTTAATCCTGTAAGGGGTGGCCACAAACAAATCGCCTCCATGTCGCCCTGTCCCCTGCCATTTCACTGCCCTGCTCCAGCTCACACTCCCCTCCCTCGTATACTTCTCCACTCCATCCCTCCATCTCATCCTTGGCCTCCCCCTCCCTCTCCCCCCTCCACCTCACTCACATACTCTCCTCATTAGTCTCTCACTCTCCATCCTCTCCACATGGCCGAACCACCACAGTGTGTGTCTCCTAATGCTTCCTATCACATCCACACCACAATGATCCTTCGCTTCATCATTGGTCAGTCTGTCTCTCCATGTGCTCCTCTCAAATAACTCATTTCCACAGCTCTCACTCTTGACATCTGTCCCTCCAACAATGTCCAAGCTTCACTTCCATACGTTAGAGCTGGTATCACGATACTGTCGTGTAGTAACTTTTTCACTTCCATGCTCACTTCCCTGTTTCTTATCACTGCTTTCAAAGAACCAGCAGCCTTCTTCCTTGCTGTATCCTTTCAAGCACTTCACCCTCTCAACTTCCATCCTTACCCATCACACTCACCAAGTACTTAAACGCACTCACATTTTCCATTTCCTCCTCACCCAACCTCACTGTACATTCACTGACATCACTTCTCTCGAAGACCATAACTTTACTCTTTCCTACATTTACCTTTAGATTCCGTTTCTTACATACTCTTCCAAATTCATCCACCAGGCCTTGCAGCTCCCCTTCGTCTTCATTTAACAACACAGTATCATCTGCAAACAACAGTTCAGGGAGTTTCCAAACACTGCCCTCTCTCATTAGAGCCGCTCCAACATCCACTACCCTACCTTGTATCTCTCTTGTAACCCTATCCATATACAGATTGAACAACCATTGAGACATGACAGATCCCTGTTTCAACCCGACCTTCAGATAGAAAAATTCACTCAGTTCACTATCCACACACACTGCAGCCTTAGCACCCTCATACATACTTTTCAAGGTGTTCAACAACTTCCCATCTGCTCCATATATTCTTAATACTTCCCACAATCCTTGTCTATCCACCCTGTCATGTGCTTTCTCCAAATCCATGAAGGCTGCATACAACTTCTTTCCCTTTTTAGGAAATAGGGAGCATGCAAATATTATGGGAGTACGTAAGACATGCAGTGACAGGTTTTAAAATAAATGCCATTGGTAAATGCATCCCAGCAGTTTGCCATTAAGATAATTGCACAAAGTACTGCCTGCTTATTTATTTGTGACAGAATTTTTAGTTTATTCTTGCTACCATCAGGTGGTAATTGCTTAACCAGGAATTACAGTAAAACCTCAATATAACAGACTTCAATAGACTGGAATTCGCTTTTATCAGACTAGAGGAGCTACTGGACTAAATTCCTATGTATCGGAAAAAGTCTGGCAAAGCCAGAATCAGTTTGGACTGCCAGACCACTTCAGCTATGTCCACCACAATAAGGTAAAGAAAAGACATGTTTATCAGTATACAGTACAGTATTTTTATATATATTATACCATCTGATTAATGTAGTGAAGTTATAACACAGTACAAGACTACAATGGTAGTCAAAACACTTTAAAAATGGTTCATGCGATCTGGACTAGTGTCTGATATATCGAAAAAAAGCTGGATTAGCAGGGGGAAGTCCGGATGTCACTTTTATTGGAACTTTGCATTTTTCGGAATGGTTTGGGCCACAATTAGTCCGTTACAGTGAGGTCTTACTGTACTTCTATTTGTGAAGGGGTTAGTAAATGGATGTCCAACTCCTCCAAACAGTTTTTTCATCAGAAATAAAGACTGAGTTCATGATGATGAAGGGATAATGTGCTGGGAAGAGAGGTGTGTTTCATTGGAGAGTCAGATTCAGTTCTGTTAAGCCTCTGTTTCCGTGTTTGGAATTATTGCAGTATGGTAAATGTATCAGCTTGTAGTGTATGGAATTATTGAAGTATCAGATGATGCCAAAACAATGAACTGGTCCACACACTGAATGAAGTAGAGGATTTATGGTTTAATTACTCTCCGTGCCAAATATAAATTTATAGAAATGCATATTTAGTGCAGCTTAATCCTGCATCATCCTTGAACATGCTTGGGGTTTCATTTACTCGGGACTTATCTTGGAAAGATCATATTACATCTCTTGTAAAATCTGCTTCCAAAAGATTGGGTGTGCTAAGCCGACTCCGCTCTTTCTTTACCCCTGCACAATTGTTGACTCTATACAGGGGTTTTATCCGCCCCTGTGTGGAGTACAACTCTCATGTGTGGGGAGGCTCCCCACACACAGCTCTTCTCAATAGGGTGGAGTCAAAGGCTTTTCGTCTCATTAACTCTCCTCCTCTTACTGACTCCCTTCAACCTCTGTCTCTTCGCCGCACTGTTGCGTCTTTATCTCTTTTCTATCGCTACTTTAATGGTCACTGCTCCTCTGAACTGTCTGCTTGCATTCCTCCACCTCTACGACGTGCGCGTAGCACCCGTCTGGCAGCAAACTCTCATCCCTTTTCTGTCCAACTCTCTAATGCAAGAGTTAACTGTTACTCCCAGTCTTTCATTTATGCAACAGGTCAGCTCTGGAACTGTCTCCCTCTATCTGTATTTCCTGCTGCCTATGATCTCCAGTCTTTCAAACGCAGTGTGTCCAGGCATCTCAAAATGATCGGATCTTGAATTTGGCTCTCTATTGTATTTTGTTTTTCTCTTGGAGGGAACTGTTACTGCGGGCTCATGGCCTTTGATTCCTTCTTCCGCGCATAAAAAAAAAAAAAAAAAAAAAAAAAAAAAAATACCTGCACAAAGCACCAGTCTGCTTACTGCTGCCAGTCATTAGACAAGCACACTTGCTGTTGTGTAGTCGTGTCATGAGAGACGGTAATTTGTACACCGTGATGCCTGAAGTGTAATCTGTTCATAAATGCATTGTTTTCACCTTGAAACAGAAGCTGGACATAGGCAGTAGACTTGAAAAAGGTGAACAATAAGACACTGGTGATAGAATTTAATGTAGAAGATTCCATGGTTTATTGTATAAAGTCCCAAGGACCCAAGCTCAAGGAATTTTTCATGAAGCAAGATAAATCCACTGAAAAAGGGCATACTCTTCACGAGCCAAATATGTGTGCTACTGGTACAGTTTTCAATCTGTCAAACCTGCTCTAACTACCCATGAACTTGTAGTATTTATTAGTACCTTGGCAAGTCCATTCTGTTTATTATTCGTTATATTATAAGAACATGGAAAAAGTAACTAAAGAAATAAATCTTCCACATTTATCAGTGAACTGATGATTTGGAAAGAAATGAAAATGAACAGTAGAATTATCACAAGTCTCGTGTTCACACATCAGCTGTGTTTACAGCCATGGCCCGCATATTTCTTCATGGCCATTGTCACTCCATCTTTCACTCACCACTCAGCTGTTTTGCAGACAGTAGAATAAGTATGTAGGAATTCCAAGCACAGTCATTTTGTCCCATAAAATAAACCTTCATATATATCAGTTACATGCTATCTTCTCTGCTGGTACAAATACATTGTACTCTATAAATTCAGGCCCCAAAGCACTTGCTCCAAAGTGAAGCACATATATACATTGTATAAATTCATGTTAGAATGCATTTGCACTGGCATAGATCGAATCTAGCTGATAGCAATAAAGGTTTGTTTTGTTAGATGAAATTACTGCTCTTGCAGTTAATACATACTTATTGTACTACCTGCAAAACAGCTGAGTGGCGAGTGAGGGGTAGAGTGGCTGCAGTCAGGTGAGGGAGAAATGGGTGGGCCACTGCCATGATGCAGCTGATGTGTTAGTACGGGAGTCGTGATAATTCTTCTGAACAATAGTTCATTCCAAAGCATCAGTTCACCAACAAATGCTTGATTTATTTCTTTAGTTTATTTTCCATGTTTTTATGAATAAGATGACTAATTATGGTATACAGGTAGCTTTCACTTTACATGAGGGATACATTCCTGAAGGGATCGTGTAAAGAAAATACTGTATCGCTTAAAGTAAACATATTTTCCCCATAAGTATACATGTAAAGTTGCGGGGTTGCGTTCCTCTGACTTAAGAAGTTAAGGGTGATGGGTGTCTGGGACATGAAACAAACTTTCCTTATAACGAAAAATATCTTTAGTTTACAGAACATACTGTTTATTAGGTACACTATACTTTTACTCTGCCTCTTGACTTTTCTCTGGACCCATCTCCTGCTCCACGTCTGACTCTGCATCTCGCTCTGAGTGTGGTCCCACGTGTGGCTCATCTCGCTCCAAGTCTGGCCCCGTGTCTGTTTCCACGTCATCTCGTTCCGAGTCTGGTCCCACGGCTGTTTCTGTATCCACATCTTGCTCCGAGTCTGGTCCCTCATCTTTTTCAGCACTTTTCCTTTGAAAGAATGATGTTATTGTCTTGTTTCTTTTTTAATTGTTTTTCTTTCAACATAACCTTGTAACAGGCCATGCTGCCCATCACTGCGTGGGAAACAGTTGTGCCTCTTTCAACATTTGGGTCATTCTCTTCAATTATGGCCAGTGCTTTTCTGACGAGCTCCAGACACTCAGACAAATTCTTTGTTGTCAAAGCTCATAACGGCTCATCTGCTGCTGAGGTTGAGGTTGATGGGGCTGCTGCTTCTGCCTTCTCCAGGTGTTCCATGCACTCCTCTATCTTCAAGAAGTCTTCATTGGAGAGTTTCACCCGGTAGGATTGCAGCAACTCGCTAATGTCTTCATCCCCAACATCATCAGATCCGAGCTGCTATGCAAGACGAAGACTTTGGTTGTTTTCATCAGCCAGATTGTCATCAGTACTAAAGCCTTTGAAGTCATGAATGAACTGAGGGCAGAGCTTCTTCCAGACTTCGTTCATGCACTTAATTGGCAATTCATCCCAAGATTGTTTGATGAAACTGATGGCATCCTTCACTGTGAAAGTCTTCCAGTACTGGACAATGATGTCTTGCTGCTCCGTCAGTTGTACCAGGTCCGCCAACGTTGACTGCAGGTAATAAGACTTGAAAGTCTGGATGATGCCCTGATCACAAGGTTGGATCAGAGAGGTGGTGTTTGGAGGGAGAAACACAATTTTTATGTTCTCACTTATGTCTGCCATGGATGGTGGGTGGCTAGGTGCATTGTCTATGACAAGCATAATCTTAAATGGCAGATTTTCTTGCTGGCAGTAAACCTCCAGTTCTCGGTGGAGCTTATTCTTAAAGTATTGTCCAAACACAGTCCCTGTCATCCAGCCCTTCTTGGTGGCATACCGTAGCATGGGAGGAACGCCTTGTTGTAACCCTGACAAAGTTAAGTGAACATATGAGTTTTGTAGCATTATTTTGATAGGCATATAAAGAATAATTGGCCAACTTACGAATTTTGTAGCATCATTTGATTTAGGCACATGAAAACTAGGCCAGCATATGAATTTTGTTGCATCATGTGATTTAGGCACAAAAACTAGGCCAGCATATGAATTTTTTTTGCACTATTTGATTTAGGCACATAAAAACCAGGCCAGCCTATGAAATTTGTTGCATCATTTGATTTAGGCACATAAAAACTAGGCCAGCATGTGAATTTTGTTGCATCAGTTGATTTAGCTCACAAGCTTAAAAATTTTGCAGCATCATTCGAGCTAGGCACAAAAAACACCAGGCCAGTGTAAAAATTGTATAGCGTCATTTGATTTAGGCATATAAAAAATAGGCCAGTGTAAGAATTTGTAGCATCATTTCATTTAGGAACATAAAAAACTAGGTCAGCATGCAAATTTTGTAGCATTATTTTCAAGCAGTGTTTGAAATAGGCACAAAAAACTTTTGAATTTTTAGCTTCTAGCATCATTTTAATTAGGCACTCAAGTAATTTGGCAGGAATAAGAATTTTCCATCATCGTTTGAATCAAGCAAACAAAACATTAGAATTTTTAGCTTCTAGCATCATTTGAATTAGGTACAGTACACAAATTATAAATTATGAAACTCTTCTTACCTTGAGTGCCCTGGGATTATCGGGGTGGTAGACAATCACTGCCTTCAGCTTACAGTCACCTTCAGTGTTGGCCCCCAGTAGTAGTGTCAGGTGGTCCTTGGATGCCTTGAATCCAGGTGCTGTAGCCTCTTCCTTGGAGATACAGGTGTGGTTTGGCAGCTTCTTCCAATATAGCCTAGTTTCATCAGTGTTAAAGACCTGTTTGGAAGAATATCCGCTTTCCTTAGTTATGGGTTTCAGCACAGCAGGGTATTCCTCGGCAGCTTGATGATCGGCAGATGCTGCCTCTCCCACCATCTTCAGATTGTGGAAGCTGTAACATTTGCGAAAGTTAGCAAACCAACCAGAACTTGCATTGAAAGGCTTTTTTTCTTCATTCGTATGTAGATCATTATAAATCAACCTTGCCTTAGCTTGTACTAAGCTGAAGCTGACGGGCACTTGCATCTTGTTCTGGTTATCAGTCCACGTAGCTGGCATCTTCTCCATTCACTGCATTTCAACAGGCCGAGAATATGATGATTTACAGCCCTTGAGTGGGGTTCCTGCCTTAGTGCTGGCACAAATCTTGTCAGTGTTACCCCGAATGGTTCTGGTGGTGCTCTCATTAAGCTTCATAGCGTCCACGATGACTGAGGTCTTCTGGCCCTTATCAGTTCTGTCCAAGACTTCCAGCTTTTGCTGTAGGGTCAAGGTCTTCCTGGACTTCTTAGGTGCTCTACCACTAGCAGTAGAAGTTGAAGGATGCATGGAAGCTATGGTAAAATACTCAGGTAGTGTGACGTAGTGTCACGTGAGTGAGCGGGAGCGGTGAGGTAGTGGCGGCAGAGAGTGGGAAAGGATGTTGGCTCAACCGAGACGTCGGCAAAAGTGGACAAAAACAAGGACTCATGCACTAAACCAGCTGCTTGTGCAAATTTGAGTGCGTGCTTTGAATCGGCATACATCACGTTATTTTAAATAAGGCACATAAAGTAAAAAAATGACTGTATTTTTGACCTCGCATTATTCCAAATTTGCTAAATTTGAACACGTGTAAAGTGAGAACTACCTGTATTTAACAAAATGGACTTGTCTGCATTTTGCACTACTGCAGGACACTGCAATCATGATGACTTGTGTTACATCTGTGGGGTGTGTTTAACCCCTAACCGCCGGCTGACATGTATAGCAGTCACGATTTTGGGTGTGGAGCAACGCTGGTTGACGTGTATAGCCGCAAGCATCTTCCTGCCATCCATTGAACTTTCTTATCCTTACTCATCAACGGGACCACCTGGAGATGTGGGGATACTTTCATTTGAAAGAGGAAGAGTTGATGAGTCTTATGTATCTTTAATTTTTTCTCTAGCTGTTATAGTTTGGCAGATATTAGGGTCTGAAGTAAGGGTATTTTTTTCTGTCATGGATATCCCACATAAGGAGGAACGTGCGACATCGGAAAACCCCCGGTGTGTAGGGGTTAAGGGGAGATAATGTTTCAAATGGAATCTGTTAGTGTGGCACTGAATATGAGTGGTCAGTATTCTGTATACTGCAGTGATATAGCATAGTATGCAAGAGTATATAGTATATCTGATATCTGGGAAAAATCGGTAACTGGGAAGGTAAATTCCCCAAGCTTCCTAGTTAACTGGAATTGTACTGTTTTTTAAATAAGTGCCTCACAGCCCTACTTGACCACTTAGCACTTTTCCAAATGAGGACTGTTTCTGAACCTTGCTTTGCTATGGAGCAAGTGCTTGAAACTCCACAGAAATGCCCTGCCACATCTTCCGTGTACACATGATGTAACACCAAAAGGGACAGTTGTTAGGGGGCAAAACACACCTTCAAAAATATTCAAGTGACATGAAACTGGCCCATTTGAGACCCCGTTCCAACCATCCTGCCAATTTCATCAAAATCCTTTTTCCAATTTGGCTGTGCTTCACCCAGACATACACACACCCAAGTTCATAGTACAGTCACGACCTGGTATACAACAGTTTGGTGTGTTGTCAGTCAATAGAACGATTTTTAAAAGGTTATACACAGATTCAGGTTAGCGTGCACAGAATTTGCTTGTATGATAATTGTGGCTGCGTACGACAGTCCTGTGCATACGCAGTGGCACCCACGCAAGCGGACAGTCAGACTTTTTAGGCCGCCAAATGTTTACATCCGCTGTAATCATCTCCCCTTCATATTTTATTTATGTGACCTGGAGAAAAACAGTCAGTATACACAGTAGATGATAGATTTAAACTGGAGAAGAGAATCTATCTATTTATCTATCTATAGCCCGACGCCCTAATCCCGCAAAAGGTGGCCGCAGACAAAACGCCTCCGAGTCGCTCTGTCACCCACCATTTGATTACCCTCCCCCCATCTCACCCCCCCTCCCTCATATACCTCTCAACTCCATCCCTCCACCTCATCCTCGGTCTACCCTTCCCACTCCCTCCCCCTCTCCTACATACACCCTCTTAGTCAGTCTTTCATTCTCCATTCTCTCCACATGTCCAAACCACCACGGTGTATTTCTCCTAGTCTTCTCAACCACGTCCACATCCACCCCACAACATTCCTTCACTTCTTCAATTGTCAACCTGTCCCTCCATGTCACTCCACATGCTCCTCTCAATTAACTCTTTTCCACTGCTCTCACTCTTAACTTGTTCCCCTCTTGCAAGGTCCACACCTCGCTTCCATACGTCAGGGTAGGGATCACAATACTATCATGCAGTGATTTCTTAACTTCCATACTCACCTCCCTGTTTCTCATCACTGCTTTCAGTGAAACCAACAACCTTCGATCCCTGCTGTACCCTTTCACGCACTTCATCCCCCAAAGTTCCATCCTTACTCATCACTACCCAAATACTTGAATGCATTCACACTCTCCATATCCTTACCATCCAACCTCACTGTACATTCTGGGACTTCATTCCTCTCAAACACCATAACTTTACTTCTGTTTACATTAACTTTCAGGTTCCTCCTCCTACATACTGTCCCAAATTCATTCACCAAATCTTGCAACTCCCATTCATCTTCACTCAACAATACTGTATCATCAGCAAACAGCAACACCGGAATCTTCCAAATCTCACCCTCATTCATTAGAGCCACCCCCACATCCACTGCCGTACCCTGCACCTCCTTTACAACCCCATCCATGTATATAATGTATATATTAAACAGCCATGGAGACATCACACAACCCTGTTTCAGTCCCACATTCAGATCAAAGAACTCACTCAGCTCACCATCCACTCGCACGGCAGCCTTAGCTCCTTTGTACATACTCTTCACATCACTCAACAATTTCCCCTCCACTCCATATATTCTTAATACCTTCCACATACCTTGCATATCTATTCTGTCATAAGCTTTCTCCAAGTCCATGAAGGCAGCATACACTTTCTTTCCCTTCTCTAGATACTTCTCCACTAAACATCTTAGAACAAATATCTGATCTACACACCCTTTTCCCTTCGTAAATCCCCCTTGTTCTTCTCCAACTAGCTACTCTGTCATATGCCTAACCCTGTCAATGAGTATTCTACCATATATTTTACCAGTCGCACTAAGAAGGCAAATACCCCTTTGGTTACCACATACTTTTCTCTCCCCTTTTCCTTTATATAAAGGAACAATTATACCTGATTTCCAGTCCTCTGGAACCCTTCCCTCTTCCCAAGCCAATCTACACAACTTCCATATCCACTCCACAACAATCTCACTCCCATACCTCAGCATTTCACCACACACTTCATCAATTCCTGGGGCCTTGCCCAACTTGATCTTCTTCATTGCTTCCACTACTTCCGTCCTACTGATCTCTTCCTCCCTCCTTTCATATCTTCTTCTCCCAGCCATTCCCCATCCACTTATACTCATACTGCTGTCACTCTCTACATTCAACAAATCCTCAAAGTGCTCCTTCCATCTCCTCAATTTCTCTCTCTTCTCCACCAACAATCCATTATTCCTATCTTTCACCCCCCCTACTATTTCCCCTTTCATCACTTTACCTAAATCATGTGTAGCTGACAATACAGCATCTCTACTTATATGAACATGGCAAGGATTGATGTGGTAAGAACAAGTGGCTTGACAATCAGTAATCTGGTTAAGATGATGAACAAACAGAGGGAAAACTGTAAATGTTACAGGTGTATACCAGAGTCCATGATTGTACTGTGACATGGTTTACATTGGTGAAACATTTCGAGGTTTGGAAAAGAGAATCAAGGAACATAGATATGAATTGAAAAACTTCAGTTTGAATAATGCTGTGGTAAAACACAGATTTGACATGGGTCAGGGAATGATATGGAGTGATGCCAAATTCTTGAGGCATGTAAATGATACTGTTAAGCAGAGATGCTGTAAATCAGCCTATATATCTGCCTGTGAAAATATGAATCAGATTAAAGGGTTTCTTTACTCTAGCCAAACCTTTGGGAAGCCAGGCTGTATGTTTAGGTTGTTTATCATGTATTGCTGTTGTCACTCACCACACTGTATGGTGTATTTAACCCCTTAACCGGGGGGTTGTTGGGAGTGTGCCATGCGTGTCCCGCTGGGATATTCACGCTCCGGCTGACTTTTTAAAAATATTTGCCAAAAATCAGTTATTAGTTCTAGAATATTATAATTATATAAGCATATGGCACATACCTTCAGCTTTCTTCTGGGATGTTTGCTGAGCCTTCATTGTCTACCGTAGGACTTGTGGAGACTTCTGAGGTTGGGTAACGAAATCTCCACTTTACACTTCCTGATACCCCATGATATGGTTACCACTGCCTGATATTATAACTATAAACACTATTCTATGAATTTCAAATAGTTTGGAATCCATATTCCAAAAAAAAAAAAACTGTGAAAGCAATGTAAATTATGAGTGCGTACGAGCTTTCCTCCTGTGCTTGTTCCCTGATGGTATTCTGAGGCAGAGCTGTCATTTATTATTTATAAACGCACTGACACTTTATAGTCCTAGTACTTTATTACACTTATTTATATATACAATATTTATCTATAAGTTTCTTTCAGTACTAGTAGTTTATTTTCACTCCAGGCATTCATTTTCTCGTTCTGTAAACTAGCATAGAGAGCGAAGCAGTCACTTTCACTTTCATTACTCCCAGTATATATACGTGCTGGAGCGAAACTTTCACTTTCACTTTCATTACTCGTAGTATTTATACTTGTATTCTTATATTACTACTTACTGTATTTACATCTCTATTTACATTCTCTATTTTATTTACATTATTTACATTTCTGTTTTATTTACACTATGTTATGCACTGTCACTTGCAGTAACTTGTAAAACTATTTTCCACTGTTCAGTTATACAGTATTTACATTCATTGTTTTCACTTGCTGTTTACACATTATTTACACACTAACTACATTTCCACTTGCACTGTGTTAGAGTCACCAGAAAGATCGTAGTCACTGTCCATCATTATCATTGATAAATTAGCCAGTTCATGTTCCACAGCAGAGTCACTTAGCTCTTTACCCCATCCCACATGAGGTTTAGTAGGGGTAGAGGTCACAAGGCCCTTTACATGGGGCTAAAAAGCAGCGGAATTGGACAGGCGCGAATCCGACGTGGTTTCACCTTGAAAGACGACAGTAAACTGAATGCTGTGCCCTAGGGGCAGTGAAGGGTTGACAATGTCAGCATGGTGACAGCTGCTAACTTATACGCTATGAAATGATTGGCAGGAAGTCTAGACAATACATAATAAATTAGGTAGTTCCAGGTGAATGTAAATATCACTTAGGCTTCTCCCTTCCATTCTTATATATATTTTTATTATGAGAACAGGTCATACAGCATATTTTAAGGGGAAATAAACAGGGAAAATTTGTGAACGAGTGCACGTGAGGTGTTGCCAGGTGATAATTAGCCCATTCCAGATGTATTGCAGTATCAATTACCTTTTCTTTTTCTTTTATATATTGTTTGGTATAAGAATAGGGCATAGGGCACATTTCAATGGATGAAATGAGTGGAAAAATCCGTCCAGGATTTGTGTAGCGCAGCGCAGCGCAGCTGGTCAGGCGGAAGGAGAGGGTAATGGAGGGGAGGTAAGGAGGGGAGTCAGGGACAGGAGAAAAAAGGCTAAATTGTCAACAGTGGATGGGAGCACAGATGACATCAGCAGAACTAAGTATAGCTGGACACTGGTAGTACTGATAGATGATACAAGCCACCACTTGAAAGCCTGGGCGAATTCAAAATAACACAGAATCACAAAAGTGACGCCCCGCGATATGATCCCTTGCTCCTAAGCGTCACAAAAGAGACACCTCGCGGTTAACCCTTTAACCACGGGCATTGTTTTGCCCCGACTGGCCTCTCCCGCGGTGGTTCCAGCCAAAATGTAAACAAACTTTAAACCTTTATAACTCTGCACAGAATAAATCTAGAGCAAAAAATAAGGTACCATTAGAAAGTACTAACCTTCGGCTTTGCAATGAAGTAGGTTTCATGATTTCGTTGACTATCACTGGATGGGCAGTGCCATTAGAAGTGAGCGATCTAAAATCACTATTTTTCGCTCACACACCATTACCAGATGCCAACCTCATTCTGATAATAATACTATAAACATATATGAACACTGCATATACGATAAACACCCACTCTGTATTCACTGTGGCAGGTAAAAGGCACTGTAATTGCCCGCACTTCACTGCCACATCAGCGGTGTTGTAATCACTATTTTTCGCTCACTCACCATTACCAAATGGCAACCTCATTCTGATAATAATACTATAAACATATATGAACACTGCACATACGATAAACACCCACTCTGTGTTCACTGAGGCAGGTAAAAGGCACTGTAATTGCCTGCACTTCACTGCCACATCAGCGGTGTTGTAATCACTATTTTTCGCTCACACACCATTACCAAATGCCAACCTTATTCTGATAATACTACTATAAACATATATGAACACTGCACATACGATAAACACCCACTCTGTGTTCACTGAGCAGGTAAAAGGCACTGTAATTGCCCGCACTTCACTGCCACATCAGCGGTGTTGTCACTCACACAGCTGGACAGATACTGATGCGTGTTTGGTCAGGGGTGAGGTGGGGGGCCCG
This sequence comes from Coenobita brevimanus, assembly GCF_032717465.1. Lineage (NCBI taxonomy): Eukaryota > Metazoa > Arthropoda > Malacostraca > Decapoda > Coenobitidae > Coenobita > Coenobita brevimanus. The sequence goes on from NC_136976.1 coordinate 69,247,886, forward strand.
GGGGGTGGGAGGAGGGAGGTGGGGGTCGGCTGGAGTGAAAGAACTTAATAGCTACTCTCCCTTGAAACAATTGGCGCACGGAAAAAACACGCGGTATTCAAAATATTCACAAACATTCGAGAATGACACCCGCGGTTTGGTCCAGTTTTTGCAATGTCATTCTGAGATGACACCTGCGGTTTGGTCCAGTTTTTGCAATGTCATTCTGAGATGACACCCGCGGTTAAAGGGTTAAGGGGTTAAGGCACTGGCTGTATCCCATGTCTGTTATTCATGAAGAAGCCAGCTTTGGCAAAATGTCATCTGGGCCCCAGTTCTTCACTTGGTGTTTCTCTATACAAATTGTCACAGCGAGCACTGACATTCACAGTCTTCAGTAATGGTAATTGTGTCCACAGGAGAACGGGAGATGGTGGGATACAAAGTGCAACAGCATCTAGGATGGTATCTCAGAACATCATAGCTCCTCCAGAAACCTCTTCTGCCCCAGCACCAACTAGCTGTAATAGAGAGGAAGGCTTGTCAAAAGGTAAGTGAAGGTTTTGTTGCGTTGTTATATGCACCACTAACACCAGTCATAGTTACCTTCACTTAGCTCATCATTTCCATTTTGGAGAGTTCTGGTTGCAGGAGGATTTTTACATCTTAGTGAATTGTTATGCCTTAGTGAACAAGGTTAAATTATGTCTTATGTAATTTTTTAGTTAGACGATCTGTAAAAGAGGATGCAGGTTAATTGGAATACACAGAAATGAGAATGTTGTGATGGATATGTTGAGTTCATTCATTTCATTTGTAAAAGCTCCAACATGCTTGCATGCATCAGCCTTGGTCAGTTAATGGCAGCTGTCCATGCTGCTCGATCTCTGCCAGCCTCCCAATTAAGTTCCTTATCCCCGAGGTAGTACTCTGCAACCTCATCTCATGTCTATTTTGGTCCTACCCCCAATGTTCACACTTTATTCTGCACCCAATTGTCATCCTCCATCTTCTCCACATACTCAGACCATCACATCTACCCCTCCTCATCACAACACCATTACTGTACACTTCAATCCCATCCTTCCTCTCAACTCTTCCATAGTAAAACCCCCCCCACCCCCCTCTCCCCCCCATCCTTGGATTTAAGGATGCATTGCATATCCATGTAATCACTGCCACTTCTGTATGTTTGAGTCTGTGAATATCCTCTTCCTTAACTGTCCAGGTCTCACTACCTTACTGCTTTACACTCATACATGCTGCATACAAAGATCCCTCAGCACGTTGGGAGAGTCCTCTTAGTGTCAGAAGAGGCAGCAGCTATCTGAACCTCTTCCAACCATTCCTTACCCTAGCTATAGGGCTAGCTTTAGCCCCACCTTTGGCACATAACATGTCTCCCAAGTAACAAAACTCTTTCACACACTCAAGAGACCCACCAGCAAGATCAGTCCTCTCATACCTGACAATCTGCACATGCTTTACCCAACTAACTGCACACAAGAAGTAAGCATTATGTCAAAGTCTGCCACTTATACTACTACATCTCTTATGCACCTGCTTATCATAAATGCTGCACAAGATGGAATTACACTAAACTCTCAATTATCCATTGTAATTAAGCCAAGCGTTATACTGGTGAAAGCAAAATGCCGGATACTGCACCGAATCCCCCTCCCCCCCATTGCCCCAACATTCAGCATCAAGCTGGGTATTGTTTTACTATACTTCTTGGCCCTCTATACTAAAATCTTTCCCACAATTTTAACCCTGAGTAAAAAATTAAAATCAAGCATAAAATACAATACAGTATTGATACAGTACATTCACGAGATCAATTTCTGCCTAGGGAAGAAAGGAGGGGGTTGGACAAAATGAGCTCCACCCGCCACTACCCCACCTCCCAACCCTACTGCATAACCCTACCCTAAATCATTTGTAACCGAACCCCCAAATCATTTGTAACTGACAGTTGCATCTCAGGCAGACTTCATACTTAACCCAACCCGTCCGGGTGACCTGTTTACGTGTCCTACCGGAGCCGTCCAGGGTGCACGTATAGATGATTTCGTGTTTCGTAGCACTGTTTGAATATTCCGTGGGTTATTTCCACCACTTGCAGCCACTGGCAACCCTCCTGCTGGCATCTGAGTCAAGCTCAGTCACCTGCATACCTCCGTAATGGATAGATCTATGCAAAAAGTTTTCCCTGTGTCCAGATCCTTGGCCGAGTGCCAGCTGCCCCCGACAATAACACTAATGAAGTCCAAAGGCCAGAAAAGGCCTTAGAGAAGGTGCGATAGGGAGAGAACTTGAGGTGACATTATCTGCTCCGACAGAGGACCGAGTGGCAAGAGTGAAAGATGAGTTTTGGGCGAGAGTGGAAGCATGTATGGACAAATTTGAGAGGAGCGAGAGAGTGCTTTTGATTGGAGACGTGAATGGCAAAGTTGGGAATGTACGAGTGGATGGAGTGGTTGGTCAGTGGGGTGTGCCAGCTGAAGTAGATGGGAATGGTAGTGCTTTGGTGGACATCTGTGCTGGTAAGGGGTTGGCAATAGCCAGCACCCACTTTCGGCATAAGGTGATCCACCGGTATACATGGAGAGTAATGAGAAGGATGGATGGTGAACTTGCTGAACGAAAGGCAATGTTAGACTGTGTGTGTGTGGATGAGAGAATGAGAAGACAAGTGTTGGATGCAAGGGTGTGGAGAGGGTGGGGGAATGGAGTCTCGGACCATCACTTAGTGATGGCCAAGGTAAAGCTGCAAAGAAAATGGTTGAGAAACGAAGGGGAAGGCAGGAGGAAACAGCTCCTGTGAGAAGAGTGGAGAATTTGCAGGATAGTGAGAGAATGGCAGAGTATAAGAGCATAGTGGAAGAAAGATTGGGAAGGTATGAGCTAGAGCAGATGGAAGGGGTGGAAGATGTATGTAAGATATTCACGGAAGAGATAGGTGCAGCGTGTGAGGTGGTTTGTGGACTGAGGAGGAGATGCAAGGGTGTGCAAGGGACAGCATGGTGGAATGATGAGGTGAAACGAGCTGTAGAATAAGTCATATAGTGAATGGTTAGCGAGTAGAGGTAGGGGAGAAGATGAGAGAGAGAAGAGAGAGGTATATGTGAGCAGGAGAAGGGAGGTGAAGAGATTGGTGAAGGAGAGTAAGAAGAAAGTGGATGAAGAGTTTGGGAGGAATCTGAGTGTGAAATGGAGGGAGAGTAAGAAATTGTTTTGGAAGGAGATAAAGAAAGTAGGGCAGTGTGAAAGGGGAAATAGTAGGGAAGTGAAAGATAGGAATAATAGATTATTGGTGGAGAAGAGAGAGAAATTGAGGGGATGTAATGAGCACTTTGAGGATTTGTTGAATGTAGAGAGTGACAGCAGTGCGAGTATTAGTGGTTAGGGAATGGCTGGGAGAAGAAGAGATGAGAGGAGGGAGGAAGAGATCAGTAAGGCAGAAGTAGTGGAAGCAATGAAGATCAAGTTGGGAAAGACCCCAGGAATTGATGGAGTGTGTGGTGAAATGCTGAGGTATGGGGGTGAGATTGTTGTGGAGTGGATATGGAAGTTGTGTAGATTGGCTTGGGAAGAGGGAAGGGTTCCAGAGGACTGGAAATCAGGTATAATTGTTCCTTTATACAAAGGAAAGGGGGAGAGAGAAGTATGTGGTAACCAAAGGGGTATTTGCCTTCTTAGTGTGACTGGTTAAATATATGGTAGAATACTCACTGATAGGTTTAGGCGTATGACAGAGTAGCTAGTTGGAGAAGAACAAGGGGGATTTAGGAAGGGAAAAGGGTGTGTAGATCAGTTATTTGTTTTAAGATGTTTAGTGGAGAAGTATCTAGTGAAGGGAAAGAAAGTGTATGCTGCCTTCATGGACTTGGAGAAAGCTTATGACAGAATAGATACGCAAGGTATGTGGAAGGTATTAAGAATATATGGAGTGGAGGGGAAATTGTTGAGTGATGTGAAGAGTATGTACAAAGGAGCTAGGACTACTGTGCGAATGGATGGTGAGCTGAGTGAGTTCTTTGATCTCAATGTGGGACTGAAACAGGGTTGTGTGATGTCTCCATGGCTGTTTAATATATACATGGATGGGGTTGTAAAGGAGGTGCATGGCAGGGCAGTGGATGTGCGGGTGGCTCTAATGAATGAGGGTGAGATTTGGAAGATTCCGGTGTTGCTGTTTGCTGATGATACAGTATTGTTGAGTGAAGATGAATGGGAGTTGCAAGATTTGGTGAATGAATTTGGGACAGTGTGTAGGCGGAGGAACCTAAAAGTTAATGTAAACAAAAGTAACGTTATGGTGTTTGAGAGGAGAATGAAGTCCTAGAATGTACAGTAAGGTTGGATGGTGAGGATATGGATAATGTGAGTGCATTTAAGTACTTGGGTAGTGTGATGAGTAAGGATGGAACTTTGGGGGGTGAAATGCATGAAAGGGTACAGCAGGGAAGGAAGGTTGTTGGTTCACTGAAAGCAGTGATGAGGAATAGGGAGGTGGGTATGGAAGTTAAGAAGTCACTGCATGATAGTATTGTGATCCCTACCCTGACGTATGGAAGCGAGGCGTGGACCCTGCAAGAGGGGACCAAGTCAAGAATGAGAGCAGTAGAAATGAGTTACTTGAGAGGAGCATGAGGAGTGACATGGAGGGACAGGTTGACGAGTGAAGAAGCGTTGTGGGGTGGATGTGGATGTGGTTGAGAAGATTAGGAGAAATACACTGAGGTAGTTTGGACATGTGGAGAGAATGGAGAATGAAAGACTGACTAAGAGGGTGTATGTAGGTGAGGTGGAGGGAGGGAGAGGGAGGGGTAGACTGAGGATGAGGTGGAGGGATGGAGTTGAGAGGTATATGAGGGAGGGGGGGGGTGAGTTGGGGGAAGGGTAGTCAAATAGTGGATGACAGAGCGACTTGGAGGCATTTTGTCTGCGTCCACCCTTTGCGGGATTAGGGTGTCAGTCTATAGATACAGTAGATAGATAGTGAGTGGAGAAAGTAACTTCCCCTCAGGAAAACGACCACCATAATGAGTGTCGATGTTAATGTGTCATGTGAGGAGGGTGGATCACATGAGTCCTCCACTGTGCGCCCATCATTTCCCCCTGTACGTTCATCTACTATTTCCGGTGATGGGAATTGTTCAGAGGGTATTGACGATCCTAGAGAGGGGGATATTGGCAAGGATAAGGAGATCGAAGAGGAGGTAGAGAGTGGAGAAAAGGGAGGAGGTGGAGGAGGGAGGGAGAAGGGAGGAGGAGGAGGAGGGAGGGAGAAAGGAGGACCAGACAAGTTGCATCTATCCTCACCACCCCTCTCTGTTTACAGGAATAATGGCAGCAGAAGTATATCGTGATGAAATCAGTGCCTTATTTTTTATTGAAAACTTTCGTGTTTGTATTTTTATGAGGAAGAAAATTTGTTATAGTGGAACATACAGTATTTTTGTTTGTGGACTCCTTTCATAGCTACTTTGTTCACAATACTTTTTTTAGGTTTTATGTAGTAGTAGGTGTAGTAGTAGTGGTATTATTTGTAGTAATAGTGGTGGTGGTAGTAGTAGTAGTAGCAGCAGCAGTGGTAGTTGTAGTAGTAGTAGTTATAATAATAGTATTATTTGTGGTCATTGTAATACAGTACCAGACTTCTAGTCGCACAGCGGTACTTATGTGTGTGTGTGAGAGAGAGAGTGTCTGTCTGTCTGTCTGTAAGGCATCTGGGTGTTATGTATAAGTTAGTGTTAGTTTTATACGTACTGGTGTGTTGTTTTTTTGTGTAATTAGAGAAAATGATTTCACTGCTGTGTGTATATTTATGTGAATCACGAAAGCAGAAAGTTTGTTTCATGATCAAGTCATTGCCTTATTTTATACTGAAAATATATGTTTATACATATTTCTTATGATGAAAAAGTATAACTCAGAGGAAAGTCATAGTGGTATTTCTGGTTATGGGCAGTATGTAAATGACTACCGGTACTTGGTTCACTTTTTTTTTTTTTTTTTTTTTTTTTTAGTGGTAGTAGTACTTGTAGTGGTAGTGTGTTGTAGGTGTGGTAGTAATAGTAGTAGATGTGATAGTTGTAATAGTAGTAGTTGTGGTAGTGGTAGTAGTACTTGTAGTAGTGGTAGTTGTAGTATTAGTAGTAGTTGTACTTGTATTTCTTGTAGTAATAGTATTATTTCTAGGATTTGCAATACCCAGACTTCTACTCGCTCACCAATGCCAGAATCGAGCAACAATCCTAGCCAAACATACATTTCCGTGTGTGTGTGCGCGCAAGCAAGAGAGAGCGAGAGGGAGCGAGCACGAGTGTCTGTCTGTCTGTAAGAAGGAATGAGACAGCAGCCTGAGTTCAAGGTCGTTGCTACTGTGACCGGCCTTCATTCACCCAGTGTGACCAATTATGGAAAAATATTAACAGAAATAGTGTTTGTAGTGGATTTTGGTGTCCTGGAAGTATCATCAAAGTAATATCAGTGTGTTGGGTTAGTGTAAGCCTTTGTTGTGTCACCGAACCTCTGCCACACATACTGACACCGGCAAAAAGACACTAAAAATTGCCCTCATTCCTCACTCACTCTCCCCGTCTGCACTTCACGGACTATCTGATGCAATCAACTTGAAGTCGAAGGATTGATGAGTAATGTGAGATCTTATTTGTTATAATTGGTTAAGTATTAACAGAGATATGAAGGTTTAAAGATATACAATTTTGCTGATGTTTGTCGGGAATGCCTGGCTGTGGGGAGCGATCATGACAACGTCTGCCGTACAGGGGGAGTTAAAACTCTTGATCACACTGCTATTACACAAACATAAAACAGTAGGACATGTAAAAATATATAACTGTCAACATGCTGCAGCAAGATGTTAATGCATTATAATGTTGAAACTAAATTGGTATCATAAACAGTTGCCACCCCAGGCCTCATGCAGTGGGATTGCTCTTTATTTTGTTCACACACACACACACACACACACACACACACACACACTGCATGTGCATGGGTGTGTGTGTCTTCGCTCGTGCGTATGCAAGTGTTTGTGTGTGTGTGTGTGTGTGTGTGTGTGTGTGTGTGTGTGTGTGTGAGAGAGAGAGAGAGAAACAAAATAAATGGCAAACTCGACATACGAGGCCTGGGTTGGCTGTTGTTTACGATGTTTTTTTAGTCAATGTTATACTCGTAGTGCATTAATTTCTTTCTGCCGTGTGTTGATACCTTTACATGTCCTGGTGTTTTATGTCTGTGTAATAGCAGTGTGACTAAGAGTTTTAAGTATGATGTCAGCTTGAGATGTAATTGCTGGTTAAGAATAGCAGGTGGGGAGGCAAGAGTATGCAGGGGAGTTGGGAGCTTGGGTAGAGACAGGTGGAACTCTTTTCGTCCACCCCTCTCCCCTAGGTATATAGGGGTAGGAAGGGGGCACCCGTGAGCAGAAATTAGGGCTTGTGAGTGTACATATATTGCAATAATGCAGCACATAATATTATCATACTCACCTAGTGTTGGCACCACCATAAACTCATCCATCATGCAGAACTTGGATACATTTCATGGCACTGCAGCAACTAGTGACACATTGGAGGGGAGGGGGATGGTTGGCTCGGTGTGTCGGGTGGACTGCTTCGCAATGCATTGTGATTGGCAGTTGCATGTTGCTGTTCTGCAGGGTCTGCTTGCAGGTCGATTGGGTCCCATGTCTGAGTCAGATGATACACATAACCACCGATAATGCATAGTACCACTGATTGCTTCCCGTTTCGGCAATGGATATTGCTTTAAAAGAGCCAAGCAAACAGTGCCGGATATTGTAATGAGGATAATTGAGAGTTTACTGTACTTCCCTCATCCTTATGGCAAACTGCATATGGCCACTCTCCATCCTTTTGACAGTGCCACCACCAGCCAAAGTTACCATCACTTTGCATTTACTGTCAAGCCCTTGAGCCAAAGTTACCATCACTTTGCATTTACTGTCAAGCCCTTGTGCCCCATGCTATCTCGCCACTTCCTCCCTTTCATTCTCTGCAGTCAGTAGGCCTACCAAATCATCAGCATACATCTCACGTGGGAGTCCATTACTGAAGTCACGTGAGAGGGCTTCAAGCACCATTATAAACAATAAGGGGCTCAAGACTGATCCCTGATGCATGCCAGCATTCACAGAAAATCCATCACTCTGATCTCCATTCACTCTCACCTGGGTGCGAGCACCTAAATACACAGCCATAACGGCTCCAGCCAACCACTGTTCAATCCCAACCTTTCTCATTGCCCACTTCACCACCTCCCTTGGGACTCTGTCAAAGGCCTTCCCCAGATCAACAGAAACAAAGTATAGCTACCTTTTCTCTCCTATATATTTTTCCTGAAGCTGTGAGACTATGAATATGGCATCAATGGTCCCTCTTCCTGGTATAAACCGAAACTGCACCACATCAGTATTCACATTTTTCCTTTATCATACCTTCTAGAATTCTCTTCATTACCTTCATTATCTGGTCCAAAAGTTTTATGTCCCTTCAGCTCCCTCTTGCCAGGGCATCACCCATCCTCTTGTACACATTTCAGTCATAGTCTTCAGTCAGCCATCTGCGAGAACACAGTAATGTGTAAATATATTTATCAAATCGGTAATTAAATCCACACCTATACCTCCTGAGGCTTTCAGCATTTCAACAGTTAACCCAGACATGCCTGCTGCCTTCCCCAGCTGCATCCTGCCAATTGCTTTGATCACAGTAGCAGCATCAGTCAAAGGCGAAGGGCCAAAGAGATCTCCTGACACTCCAACGTTCCCTGTTCCAATCAAACTCCTTATTCAGCAGCTGGTTATAATGATCTCTCCAGGCATCTTTTATATCTTCACTGTCTTGAAAAGACAGAAATGAGAATATTGAAATGGATATGTTGAATTTTGGGGTAACATTATTGACAGTACTGTGCTCCGAGAGAGAGAGCTTTGGCATAAAATATGTCCGAGAGGTGATGGAAACCTGTAGGATGAGATGGATTGGACATGGTGAGGGGAGAGAAGAGGATGAATGAAATCAGTAGACAAGATGTGATAGAAGGATGACTAAAATCTTTAGGTTAAGATTGTCTGGGCATATTGAAGGGAAAGAGAAGGATGACTGGGCGAGGAGGGGCACATGTGAATGTGGAGGGAGGAGTGCCGAGAGACAGACTAATAAAGACATGAAATGAGGTCTTGAATGGAGATCTCAGGGCAAGGGAATTGACCAGGGAAATGTCTCAGGTTGTGACACATATAGCACATGCTAGTGTAGTCAGTAATATCTAATTGTATACTTGTTACTTACTGATGGAAATCACATTGCTGTGGATTGATTTCACAAAAGGGAGCTAATGATAACCATTGGGTCATCACATCATCATGTTCCTGGCATAAGGGGAAGCTACTAGTGGAGAGGTTTCATTGAACTTCAGTTATTATTAAGGACTAAAGCTGAAAATATTACAGTAGTAAATTTATATGAAAGGTGAATATATTGTATGTATTGTTTCAGGGTGTGAGACCATAGTGTGGCTTTAGTGAAAAGTCAGGAGTAAGAGCAGTGGAGATGGGTCTGACAGGATGTGAGGCCATAGTGTGGCTTGAAAGTGAAAAGTCAGGAGTAAGAGCAGTGGAGATAGGTCTATTGAAGAATGTGTGAGGAGAATGGATAGGGTAAGGAATAATGTGATTTGTGAAAGATGTGGAATTAGGGAGTTTATGGACACCAGTTGAAGACTGTGGTTAGATGGTGTAAGCATGTGGAAAGAATGGTTGTAAAGAGAGTGTTGGAAAGGGTATATCTTGAGTCAATTTTTTAGATGGGGGAAGGGATGGTAGGCCTAGAAGATGGGTAGATATAGTAAATGTGAGAGAGAGAGGTATAGGAACTAAGAAGGCTATGGAAGAGACAAGGGGTCAAGTTGGCTGGATGAATTTTGTATGGAGAAGTGTAGGTTGGGGCACTCACCATCCACTCGATGTAGTGCTCAGGTGTCTACCCTTTCCTCTCCTCCATCCTTTCTTTCCTTCCATCCACTTCTGTCTTTCTTTCTTTCTTTCTTTCCCCGCCCTTCTGTGTACGGGTGACTTTACACTCCCTCTTCTGTCTTTCTTTCCTTCATTCTTTCCTCTTCCTTCTGCCTATGGGTGACTTTACACTGAGAAACAAGCCAAATAGTTTCCTGTACACCAGGAAACCATTTACTATGCTGGGTGATGACCATATAACCAGAGTTTGGTGCCTGGTGGTTTAGTGGGAAACTAAAGCGCATCAGTTGGATTGGGCCGGAGAAGGTTTATATCCAAGGGATGGTTGAGGTATATTGCTCATGTAATGCCACTCAGGGATGAGTGAGGCTGTCAGGACTCAAAAATGTAACACACTACATAATAGCTAGTAATGCGTATATGCAATATAGAGGTTAGATGACTCATGCCTAAGCGAGAGGGCTAGAGGAAATAACGTTTGCACATCTTAGGAATTTCACACACAGCAAAGTGTGATGCCTGATCAGAAACTCCCCAGGCTCAGGAAGGTTCCATACACCCGTGCTCTTACACATGACACAACTAGTGTAGTCATATACAGGGGAAATGGGAAAGAGAAGGCAGAAGGGGTTAGGAGAGAATAGAGGCACAGCGAGGAGAGGCAGGAAGGAGTGCGCGGGGTTAGCCAGCATAAAACCGTTCTCGCCTCAGTACTGCTCGTGGGAGATACTCCCCATTGAAGAAAATAAACTGCAATCAAACCCCAGACTCATCTTTATCTTTCTCCTGCCATCTACAACAAGTACAACGAACATTCTCTCCTTCATAAAATCCCTACAAGTCAACACACTGTTACAATAGCTCGGTGACGACTGATTATGTAATATTGAGTAGCAGCGTTGTTTATGGTAAGGCTGGTCACTCACATCTTAAATGTCAGAACTAACTCGCCTAGCCCCTGGCTACTACTCTCCTCATTGGGCAATGTAGGATTGGATGATGGATAGACGGATGGAGTGTATAACTAGGGTTTGGCATTCCTTTTAACTTGACTCTGTCTGATAGGTAAGTTTAACCCGCCCCATCCCGACGTTTTTGGACCTTTTTTTTTTTTACTTTTGGCTCAAACATCCGCTTTTGGTGAGAAACATCGAAAATTCATAGAGAAATCGCTCACCTGAGGTTTAAAATACTCGATTTAGGTACGAGTACTTCCTTACCTAACTGGGTTTTCTAACAGGCTGGCACCAAAGAAAACGAATTCTATGGGAGGGTAACTATTTTATCCACTCATAAACGGTATTTATTTACTTGGTACGAATTTATATGTAGTACAAGAGTATATTGGTTTTCAAACAGTAATATAGGCATTATAAGCATTGTTTCACTCACTAACTCATCACCATTCATGACCCTTTTTTTCCCACATTACCTGATCATCATTTCTGACTGTTTCTTCCTCTAATGCTATGTAAACTTTGTCCTCCACATTGTCATCGATTGGGGAATCACTCTGGCCCCGAATGTCTTTATTGGCCAGGTCACTGGTAACAGGTGAATTGCCGAGACAATGGCGTGCAGGGGGGGGGGGAGGTTATGCAGTGTAAGGGATTGTTCCTGCTTGGCATCATATAGAGGAATAGAGGAAGGTGTCCTGTGTATACGTGCCAAAAATCACTCGAAATCACTCGCGAAAATTGAAAATTGTGCAAATTAGGGACCTTGCAATGTTGCCGCGTTAATTCACGTCGCCGGGACGGCGCGGGTTAAAAGGTATGGGCTGTTCTTTATTATTATTATTTTTTTTTTTTATTATTATTATTATTTTTTTTTTAATAGGAGTTTGGCTTATTTACCTGAGCAGACTTTGGTTAGTATCTGTCAGTTTTGGGGGGTCTTTGGAGCCTACCTGGGGATGGGAAAGAGGATTTGAATGATAATGATAATGATGTGTTTCAGATGCTGTTGAAGTTGCTATAAAGGAAGGGACTGTCAGAGAGGCTGAAGATGGTGACCCAAGCCATCTGCTGTGTGTGGTGTGCAGCACAATTTGCACAGGAGAGGAACCCATGTCACAACACCTGATGGGCAAGACACATTTAAAGAAGCAGCAATGGTAGGATAAAGAAATACAGTTAAGGTTTGTTTGAATGTGAGTGAGTGCTAATTTACAGTGAAACTGACTTAAATTTTAAGTGTATGGAACTATTTTCATTATTGGGTGGTGGAGAGGAGCCTTCCTATGGTGTCGCCATTGCCCTTGGTAGAGAGAAGCAACTCCTGTCTGGGAAAAGGACCTCCTTATCTTGCCATGCATCCTGCAAGGAGGATCCTGGACCAGCCTAGCAGGATGCCATCATCTGCATGGATGCAGCTGCTTCCAGTGCTGTTTTTTACATTAAGAGAAATAACTGCGGTGGTCATATTTCCTTGCTGCTCACACCCGCCAGACATCAAGAGCATTCCTGAGCCCCAAACATGATACATTTGCCCTGTTTACTTCTTGGACATCACAAGCACAAGACATACACATGGATCTGTTCAGTGCGCTTCATACAGAGAATGGATCCACATGACTTGCACTACATTAGCAAATTCCAGACAACATCACAGCATGTGGGTGTATGACTCGTGTGACTCATCTACAAACATCACCCCTGTCACACCAAATGCAGCTTCCTCGACCCCCTCCAACAACTCCTCCACTCACACAACCACAAACATCACAACTCCATCCCTGTGCACAAGGACAGCATCTACAACACATATACCAGATGCACTGCCTGAAACACACACAAACATACTATAGCTAATGTTTATGTCCTCTAAAAAAAAAAAAAATCAGAAATAGAACAGTTCCTTCATGACCATAACATAAACATACTGGTAACACTCGTACAAGAAACAAAACTGACAAACACACAATAGACCCCAAAAGCAGTCACCACTCACATATTCACTTAGACAGAACTGAGGACAATGAAGGATGCCTCATTATGGTAGACTCTTGCTATAACGAACTAATTTAGGGGAAGCCAGGCTCATGAAAGCTTATGCTGTAGTTCATTATAGTATATCTGAGGGTCCCTACCTAAGATGGGATATCAAGCACATATTTGAGAAATGAGTACACTAGTATTTTCTTGAACAAAAAATGTAAACTATACCCATTTTATACTAACTTGGTCTGTAATTTTGCCCTTCTGCAGCTTATTTCACATCTTTGTTATAGCACTTCTTCATGGCTAATACTGTACTGTATTACAGTACTGTAGTCTGTTATTACAACTCTGCAGGCACAGTGAGAAGGCAGTTTTAGGGCAGATTGGAGGAAAAAGAGTAGGAAATGTGTTACGACCCATTACACCCCATTTAACGACCATTGTTATAACTGACAAAAGTTTGGTGGGGCATTTGTTAAATTTGATATCTGCTATATTTGGTGTCTTTTAACAAGAGTTTACTGTATGTACATTCATCCATCAGTCCTCTTCAGAGAGACACAACACAATCACTTTTCCAGACTAACATAGCATTAAAAGTACATCATCATCATCATCACAACACAATCACTTTTCCAGACTAACACAACATTAGAAGTACAGTACATGATCATCATTAGCCGTTGAACGTCCACTGCAGGACTGGCCTATCCCGCCCAAAGTGGGGACAATACAGTCTATGTATCTCTGCCAAGTGACTTAGGCTGTCTGGTAGAGATTGTAGGGTGAGAAGTGCATGTAAGTGTGATTGTAATGTTGGAGTGGCTTTGGATGTGTGTGTAGTCTCTGAACCAAGTGTAATCGGCCCGTGCAAGTTGACTGGGTCCAAGCACACTTGATAGTATGCGATACTGGTTCAACCACAGCACCCTTTATGTCTGCCAAAGCAGTATGTGAACGGGAGAACACTCCCAAAGTTTCTTGCCCTGGAGGGGCGTGAACCCTGATTCTCCCATGTACGAAAATGCACACTTTACCGCTGTACCGCGGAGGCTCATTAGAAGTACAGTATATATATCTATCTATCTATTATCTATTGCCAGACGCCTCAATCCTGTTTTTTTTTTTTTTTTTTTTTTTTTTTTTACGTGTCTGACTCTGGGCAAAGGCTCAGGGCCTATTTCTTGGGGGCAGTGGCTTATCCCAAGGCCCAGTAGTCCTCCTACACCTCCACATGTCACCACTTCGGCGCTAACACCCACCGTCCATATTGAATACATGCTAGGGCTGTCTCATACAGGACTGGTGTACTGGTATTAGCGGGGATACTTTTACGACATGTCAGCGGGTCATCTGGTAGATCAGGAAAGTCTGCTTTTTAGGAAATTCAAATCCTTAAACTGTTCCCTGCCCCAGCCGGGATTCGATCCTGGGTCCATTAGCACTGCAAGCCGCCTCTCTACCGATTCAGCCACCGCCTCCCCCACAAACAAATCGTCTCCACGTCGCCCTGTCCCCTGCCATTTCACTGCCCTGCTCCCAACTCACACCCCCCTCTCTCATATACCTCTCCATCTCATCCTTGGCCTCCCCCTCCCTCTTCCCCCCCTCCACCTCACTCACATACACTCTTTTCGTCAGCCTCTCACCCTCCATCCTCTCCACATGGCCAAACCACCTCAGTGTGTTCCTCATAACGCTTCCTATCACATCCACATCCATACCACAACGCTCCTTTATATCCTCATTCGTCAGCCTGTTTCTCCATGTGACTACACAGGCTTGTCTTAAATAACTCATTTCCACTGCTCTCACTCTTGACTTGTGTCCTTCCAGCAACGTCCAAGCTTCACTTCCATATGTTAGAGTTGGTATCACAATACTGTCATGTAGTAACTTTTTCACCTCCATGCTCACTTCCCTGTTTCTTATCACTGCTTTCAAAGAACCAGCAACCTTTCTTCTCTGCTGTACCCTTTCAAGCACTTCACCCTCCAAACCTCCATCCTTACTCATCACACTACCCAAGTACTTAAACATAATCACATTTTCCAATTCCTCACCATCCAACCTCGCTGTACATTCACTGACTTCACCTCTCTCAAAGACCATCACTTTACTCTTCCCTACATTCGCCTTTAGATTCCGTTTCTTACACACTCTCCCAAACTCATCCACCAAGCCTTGCAGCTCCCCTTCGTCTTCACTCAACAACACAGTATCATCTGCAAACAACAGTACAGGGAGTTTCCAAACACTATCCTTTCTCACCAGGGCCACTCCAACATCCACTACCCTACCTTGTACCTCTTTTATTACCCCATCCATGTACAGATTGAACAACCATGGAGACATGACACATCCCTGTTTCAACCTAACCTTCAAAGAGAAAAATTCACTTAGTTCACCATCCACACGCACTGCAGCCTTAGCACCATCATACATACTCTTCACAGCATTCAACAACTTCCCATCTACTCCATATACTCTTAATGCTTTCCACAATCCTTGTCTATCCTTATCTATGCTTTCTCCAAATCCATGAAAGCCGCATACAACTTCTTTCCCTTCTTTAGAAACTTTTCCACTAAAGATCTAAGGATGAATATCTGATCTACACAACCTCTTCCCTTTCTAAAGCCTCCCTGTTCTTCTCCAACTAATTCCTCTATTCTTTCTCTAACTCTGTTAATAAGTATCCTACCATACACTTTTCCTGTTATACTAAGAAGACAAATGCCCCAATGATTACCACACACTTCTTTTTCCCCTTTTCCTTTGTACAAGGGAATAATTATACCTGACTTCCAATCCTCTGGGACTCTACCTTCCTCCCAAGCCAATCTGCACATCTTCCACATCCATTCTACTACTATCTCTCCCCCATGCTTCAGCATTTCACCACACACTCCATCAATTCCTGGAGCTCTCCCCAATTTAACTTTCTTCATTGCTTCCACAACTTTTATCCTACTGATTTCTTCCTGTCTTCTCACCTCCCTCCTTCTCCCAGCCATTCCCCAGCCACTTATACTCGCATTACTTCCATCCTCTATGTTCAATAATTCCTTAAAGTGTTCTCTCCATCTGGTCACTTTTTCTCCCTTCTCCAGTAGTAATCTACCATTTTTATCTTTCACTCCCCTGCTAACCTCACTTCCACCCTGTCTTACTCTCTTCACCTCTTTCCAGAACATTTTCTTACAGTCCCTCCACTTTACACTCAAATTCCTTCCAAATTCCTCATCCACTCTCTTTTTACTGTCTCTTACTAATCTTTTCACCTCTTTCTTTCTACATATAACTCTCTTCTGCCTCTCAACTTCTTCCACGCCCCTGTTTCTCATCCATTCATTGTATGCTTTCTTCTTTTGTGCCACAGCCTGTCTCACCTCTTCAGTCCACCACACTGTTCCTTGCACCCCCCTCCGTCTTCTCTTCCTCCCACACACCACATCACATGCTGCACATATTTCTTCTGTAAATAACCTGCACACACCTTCCACGTCCCCCATCTGCTTCAATTCATATTTGCCCAATCGTTCCTCCACTTCTCTCTTATACTCTGCCTTTTTCTCATCCTCTTGTAATCTTTCCACTCTCCTTGCAACTACTCTTTCCTCTCGTCTTTCCCTTCTTCTATTCCTCCATCTTACTTGGATCTTAATTCTGGCCACCACCAAGTAGTGGTCAGAAAGTCCACTCCCCCAACCTCTATAAACTCTTGCATCCATTACACAACTTCGCATCCTTTCATCCACACACACATAATCAGTCATTGCCTTCCTTTCATTCAGTTCACCACCCACCCTTCTCGTCACTCGCCATGTATACCTGTGGATCATTTTATGCCTGAAGAGGGTATTGGCTATCACCAACCCCCTCCCAGCACAAATGTACACTAACACACTGCCATTCTCATCTATCTCAGCAGGCACACCCCACTCACCAACTATTCCATCCACCTTCACATTCCCTACTTTACCATTCATATCACCGATCAAAAACACTCTCTCATTCCTTCTAAACTTTTCCATGCACACGTCCACATTTGTCCAGAACTCTTCTCTCACTCTGCTAGCACGATCTTGCGTTGGCGCATACACACACCCAATCGCCCACATTTGTATTCCAACTTTCAACTTTACCCACAATCCTTGACCCAACTGATGCATACTGTCTTATGCTCTTCTTCCATCTTTTACTCACAACTATACATACTCCTTCCTCTGCCCTCTCATTCTCACCTACTCCTGCACATATACCCCATCCATACTCCCATTTTCTCACACTTTCTCCTCTCCATTTTGTTTCAGTTATTCCACATACATCCACTTTCGCACCCTCAAGCACCTGGACAATCTCTCTTTGACCTCATCATTCGCTCCTCTTACATTCCATGTATATAAATATATATATATATGTGTATATCCATCCATCCATCCATCATCCTAGCCTATGTTGCCCCTATATATATATATATATATATATTTTGGTAGTTGGGGGTGCTCACCATCCACTCACTTGATGTAGTGCTGCTCTCGGGTGTCTGCCCTTTCCTCTCCTCCATCCTTCTTTCCATCCATCTTCTTCTGTCTTTCTTTCCTTCATTCTTTCCTCTTTCTTCTGCCTGTGGGTGACTTTACACTCCCTCTTGTGTCTTTCTTTCCTCCATTCTTTCCTCATCCTTCTGCCTGTGGGTGACTCTACACTGAGTGACAAGCCAAATGATTTCCTGTACACCAGGAAACCATTTACCACGCTGGGTGGTAACCATATGACCAAATTCTGGCTCCTGGTGGTTTAGTGGGTAATAAAGGTGCTCCAATCAGATTGAGCCAGTGAAGGTTTATATCCAGGGGGTGGTTGGGGTGTATTGCTCACATAATGCCACTCAGGGTTGAGTGAGGCTAGTCACTCTCATCTTAAATGCTAGGACCAACTTTCCTAGCCCCGGGCTTCTACGCTCCTCATGGGGCAATGTAGGATTAGATGATGGATGGATATATATATATATATATATATATATATATATATATATATATATATATATATATATATATATATATATATATATATGGATATATATATATATATATATATATATATATATATATATATATATATATATATATAGATATATATATATATATAGATACACAGTACATATATATATATATATATATATATATACAGCTACTGCAGATTGACTTAGGACCTCCCCCCACAAAGTATGAAAAAGCACAGAAATCATAGTATGTCACAATGTTTGTTCATGAAATGCCATTCATTAATATGAAATCATATTTCCCTTGTTTTTCACAATCAGTTGGATGTGTTTGATCATGGAATCACTTAGATCTCTAAAGTAATCTAAGGACATTTCTTTGCACCAGACATTTATCAGTTCAGTCTTGAGATTGTCCAGATTGGGTGTCTTCTTCTCTACCATGATTTTCGTCATCCTTGCCCAGCAGTTTTCAATTGAATTTAGATCTGGATTGTTGCCAGGCCAGTTGAGGACCTCAATCCAATTATCCTGAAGCCATTTTGTCACCTTTCTTGACTTGTGGGGGGGAGGAGGTTGGTGTTCTTGCTTGAAGTCTAACGGAAGGTCAGCTCAAGCGTTGCTCCAGCATTTAGGTCTATGTTACATTTTTCTCCTTTGGGAAGTTTTCATTCATTCATTCATCATCCAGTCCTGCATTTCCCCATGAGGAGCATAGGAGCCTGGGGCTAAGCAGTTGGTCCCAACATTTAAGATGAAAGTAACCAGCCTCACTCATCCCTGAGTGGCATTGCATGAGCAATCAACCCCAACCACCCCTTGGATATAAACCTTCACCAGCTCAATCCGATTGGAGTGCAAGAATTACCCACTAAACTACCAGGCGCCAAAATCTGGTTATCTGGTTACCACCTAGCGTAGTAAATGGTTTCCTAATGTACAGGAAACATGTATATATATATATATATATATATATATATACACAGTATATACACACACACATACATACAGTAAACACTCCAATATTCGACGTAATAGAGCCATTCGTAGGTCCGGTTATTGGTTTTGTCCGGATATTGGGCCCCAGCTTATGGACTTGTTCTTATGGACCCTAACTCAGAGAAACACCTATACATCTCCCTCTGGACATGCATAGCACTTATTTAACACCCAAATCACATCAATAAGGCACATAAATGACTGAAATAAATTCTATCTATCTATCTATCTATTGCCAGACGCCTCAATCCCCTTTGGGGTGGCCACAAACAAATCACCTCCAAGTCGCCCTGTCCCCCGCCATTTCACTGCCCTGCTTCCAACTCACACCCCCCTCTCTCATATACCTCTCCACTCCATCCCTCCATCTCATCCTCGGCCTCCCCCTCCCTCTTCCCCCCTCCACCTCACTCATATATACTCTCTTCGTCAGTCTTTCACCCTCCATCCTCTCCACATGGCCAAACCACCTCAGCGTGTTCCTCATAACGCTTCCTATCACATCCACATCCACACCACAACGCTCCTTTATATCCTCATTCGTCAGCCTGTCTCTCCACGTGACTCCACAGGCTCCTCTTAAATAACTCATTTCCACTGCTCTCACTCTTGACTTGTGTCCTTCCAACAACGTCCAAGCTTCACTTCCGTACGTTAGAGTTGGTATCACAATACTGTCATGTAGTAACTTTTTCACTTCCATGCTCACTTCCCTGTTTCTTATCACTGCTTTCAAAGAACAAATACAAAAGAACCATAAAATAAGGGTTTAGAAATATGTTCATACATTAATAAACATTCTGGTACTTATGGACCCTAACCTAGCCTAACTCTGAAAAACACATTCCTACTGCACATGCATGAGGTAAGTATAGTATGGAAAAAAGTACAGTATGAAACATTCTGGTAAGTATAGTATGGAAAAAAGTACAGTATGAAACATTCTGGCTACTTACAGCAAGTCCCTGGCCACCTCGATGAATAACCGCCTCCTCTCGGACTCTGACAGTAAGAACGATTTCCTGAAGCACTTGCACTACACTCTTCCTGAAGTCTTGCACTGAACTTAGTCAATAACACACAGAAGTCCATTCTCTTCACAGTGTTCACTTTAGTCCAAATAATGATCCAGTTTAATTTTGTGTTGCACATTAACTTTTCCCAGTCTTTTCAAAATTTCCAAAGTCAATAACACACAGAAGTCCATTCTCTTCACAGTGTTCACTTTAGTCCAAATAATGATCCAGTTTAATTTTGTGTTGCACATTAACTTTTCCCAATCTTTTCAAAATTTCCAAAGCCAAAACAAAGAAGTTTATTTACGTTAAATTTAGTTTCCACTGAGTCTTTTCTCTCAACTCGAAAACCTTAACACAACACACCGTTTTTTTCACTGCACAACACTCAAAATTCCCGTGTGGTCTAGTGGAGAAGTTCTTGCTCTTTATTCACTGTCAGAGTCCGAGAGTATCACTGGCAGGCGACCAAGGGGTGCATCGCTGGGTCGTGGTGATGGCGTACCCACTGCAGAAGACTCTGAGGAAAGCCGCAAACTCACGTCGAGCGGTGACTCCACCGTGGCTGATGTGCTGGGCTGTGGCTCGGAGCATGAGGGCCTGTCTTGGGGAGGCAACGGAGTGGAGCCAGGGCTTGGCACAGCGGGGGTCACGGGCCTGAAAAAACTGTCAATCGTTGACTGACGCAAGGACCGACGATTCTGGCGATTGATGATGCGCTCCCTGAAAGCACGCACTTCCTCCACGAGTCCCAAGGGCCCCATCTCCCTGTCGCAGTCCGGGTGTTCCAGGTAGTCTAGGACGAACTCTAGATGTTCCCGGAGTGCGCTCAGCTTGGGGATGGCTGGAGTAGTGTCCTGCTGAGAGGAGTCCGCATCATCGTCGCCTTCGTCGTCGGAATCTTCAAGTTCGGGACTGACACCAGCAACCGAAGACGCGATCTCGATATCAGACAACGTCTGATACCCAGGATCGCCCTCGTCGTCGTACAACCACTCATGAACATCGTCCACATCAACAACGTCGCCGTGCGTACGTAGCCATGCATGGAAGTCATCCACGTCAAACCCTAGAAAATCGTACTACACATCCGTTCCGAAAAGCAGACGAGACCAACCATTTTCCAGAGTTTTCACAGGGACTTCCTTCCATGCACTAGCCCAGTTGTACAGCGCAGACTTGATGTTGTAGCGGTGAAGGTTTTCCAAAGTCCGCTTGCCTCGTGTGTCACGTCCTTCCCTGCGCTCATCCTCGTCCTCGAGAACAACCATCACCTCGTCCAGGAACTTCTGACGGTACAGGCGCTTTGTTGCCACGATCACTCCTTGGTCCATGAGTTGAATGAGAGCAGTCGTATTAGGTGGCAGAAACATGCACCTAATACGGCCATTCTCAGCAACCAAGTCCTTGTCGCACGGGTGGGCAGGTGCATTGTCGAGCAGAAGGAGAGCCTTTACCTGATCGCGCGGGATTCCCAGTGTCTTCGTCTGGTACTGGATGACCTCCTTGACGAAATGACGGTGAAACCAGTCTTCGAAAATCACAGCTGTGAACCATGCTTTCAAAGAATGGTACCAGACAACAGGAAGGACATCCATCACCCCACGAAGGCACCGAGGCTGCTTTGCACGGCCAACAACAACGGGCTGAAGCCGGTGCATGCCGTTAGCACTGGCACAACACAAAGCAGATATCCGTTCCTTAGAAAGCTTGCGGCCAGGTACACGCTTCTCCGTCTCCTCGGCTAGAGTGTTCGTTGGCAGCGAGCGATAGAATAGGCCAGTTTCGTCTGCGTTATAGACTTGACCGAGAGTGAGGCCCTCCCTGTCGATCAAGCCTTTCACCTTATGCCGAAACTCGTCAACTCCATCCTCGTTAGCGTCCAGTGCTTCGCCGTGTGCTTTACGGTTAGTAAGGCCATGTCGCAACTTGAACGCGAAGAGCCAACCCTCGGATGCCTTGAAGTCTAGGGCGTCGTGAAGCCTTGCGAACTTCTCAGCAGCAGCCTTCAGCTCCGTTCCACGTACCATCACACCAGCTGCACGTTGCTGTCGGTACCAAATCAACGTGGATCGGTCGATTTCTGCAAACTTGGGGGTAAACATAACCTTCCTTTCCACGTTGCGTTTGCTTCGCGACGAGAAGTCAGCCATGTACTGCATGAGTTTGTCTCGGGAACGTTGGATATCGAACAAAGTCGACTGGACCAGGTTGTACTCGCGGAGAATGCGGGAAGAAGACCAACCCGCATCCACTTTCTCCAATATCTCCCTCTTCTTTTCCAGAGTCAACACCACTCTCTTCCTTTTCTCAGGTGGCGGGGCCATCATCACACACACTAAGAGGAGGTCCAAGAGCAGCAGGAGGCCTTGCAGCAAGTACGGCACCACCACAAAAGCGAGCACGTGGGCAGCCATGGCGAAGAGTGTAGGTCCAGTCGCGGTGAGAGACAGGCGGGAAGTGGGGAGAATGCAGCGGCGCTCTATCGGACGTCGGAGGAATGACGCACCAAAACAATGCTCTCCCGTGGCGTGCGCGGCAAGTTCAAATTACGGATGGCAAATTTTTTTTCTTTTCTTTTTTTCGGGGGGGGGGGGAATGTTGGATCCCAGGACGATAAGGTCTGGGTAGTGGGGATGTTCGGTTATTGGGCGTCCGGATATTAGAGTGATTACTGTATATATATATATATATATATATATATATATTTATATAAATGTATAGGACATGTGATAAGTAATTCCTCTTTATGTCTAGGATTCTAACCTAAAAGGCACATTGAACTTGCCTTTTTGTTAGCATAGCAAGGGCTCTAAATTTTTTGTTGGTAGAGCTCGGTTAACCATCAGTGCAGTTAGCAACTGGATTCTTGAAGTCAGCTTCAGGCATTGTGGAATGAATAGTTTCTTCATAAATCTCTGTCAAACTTGTTGGAGTCACCTTATGTGACAGATAATACTAGTGAGCAATATCTATAAAGACTAATACTCCCCCTCCCCTGTGAGGTAGAGCCAGGATTCCAGAGACTTCAGTGGTGAATGTATGGCCTATTTCATTAGGCATGCAGTTGATTATTCACTATTGTGCTTTTGTTTATTGCATTCTGGACCCTTCCTCACCCTACCCATAGGTGGGAAAGAATAGGTCAGGCTGATCAGTGGTGATGAATAGTATTGATATCTGACTTACTTAATGACAGGATGCAACAGAGAGAGAACTCCCCAGTTCCAGTAAGTGCTTCAGGAATACCACAACTACATCAAGATAGCATGGAGAGCTCTGTTGTCACTCAGGATGAAGTTAAACAAGTGAAATATTCACCACCACCACGGAGATCCACATCTGATTCACCACCTCAGTCAAAGCGATCCACATCTGATAGTAAGTAGTACAGGTAGTCCTTGCAAAGTATCATAGATTTTTCAATACTTTTGGTGCTGTAACTTGAGGGAACTGGCAAATTACATTCATAGGTATCAGTAAAGCTTTGACAGTATTTCTGTAATTTACCATAAAAAAAAAAAAAAAAAAAAAAAAATGCAGTCAGAGAATACAGTTGAACCTTGTGAAAATGGTTGACACTGAGCTGAACAAACTGTGCCTTGATGCATTTTCTAATTTTACAAGGTCTGTCCAAAAAGAAACTGCATAGAATGATCACGACGGGAGCACTGTGTAGTGGCAGCTTTAATCCTTTAATCTTTAGTTTAACACTAGCCACATCACTAGTCATTGAGGTACATGCACCCAAGTGAACATATGTTTTAGTGCACTTGGGGATTTGTTGCAAGTTGAACAATGAAGGATCTTGAGGAGCAGCGTATTCATGTGAAATTCTGTTTAAAATTGGGGAAAACTTTTACAGAGACTTTTCAAATGTTGCAGTTGTCACAGGCTTATTGGGAGGATTGTTTTGAACTGCACACAATGTGATTAGTTGTTCCAGCTGGTCAAATCAGGAATAACATCCACCGAAAATGATACCAAATCTGGACAGTCATCAAAGTCAGTAGTGATCACATTGAGCAAGTGTGTGTTGTGATCCTTGAAAATCATCACCTGACGTTCATGAAGGTTTCAGTGAAGCAGGCATCTGTAAAAGTTTGTGCTATACGACTTTAACTGAAGAACTGGAGATGCATCATATTGCCACAAGATTATGCTCCATGAGCAAGAAGAGAAATGTGTCACAGTCAGTTAGGAACTGTTGGATTGTTCAAATGGTGATGAAAACTTACAGAAAAATGTCAACAAATGATGAAGTGTGGGTGTACGGCTGATATTGAAGCAAAAAGGCAGTTACAGGAACATTGTGACTGTGACCAAAGAAAAGCACTTCACTCATGTGAAGGTGATATATATATATTTTTGCATCGTTCATCACAAGTTTGTTCTTACCTGGTCAGATAGTTGATAAAGAGCTTTACTGGGACATTCTGAAGCATTTGAGAGAAGCAGCACAGAGGAAGGGGCCTGAGATGGGGACAGACAAAACCTGGATGCTGCATCATGACAATGCACCATCTCACACATTGCTCCTTATCCATGTTTTTTTGATAAAGCACACGATGAGTATTGTTCCCCAGCCACCTTGTTCTCCAGATTAGGCCTGTGTAGTCTTTCCCCACTTCTACCCTGAAAGGTCGCCGATTTCAGATGTCAGAAGAGGTAGAAGAAAATTTGTTATAAGAACTGTGTACCATTCTTGAAAATGCATTCTGGAACAGGAAAAAAACGTTGGGAACATTGTATGAACTGTGGAGGGGAGTATATTGAAGAAGATAGGTCTGACGTAGTTGTAAGTAAAGCAGTGAATTTGTGTTTTGTAAAGTTTGATTTCATTTTGGAACCTCATATCCCCTTCAGTTCAGTGGTACTCATATTTTGTTCACTCTACCACTAGATGATGTTATTCAGATTAGGGAAGCTGTTTTGCCGTGAAGGGGTCACTGAAGGCTGTATCTAACCTCATCAATTTAAAGTTCTTTGCAAAGGTAATAATTTGCCAGGTGGTAGCATGGAAAAAGTGAAAAATATTTCATCTGAGTAAAGGAGTTAATGTTGCAACTGTAACTTGACTGGACATGCATATTATGAGAGTTTTTCATATGGTCAGGTTCTGAGTATCCATTTTATTTTACCTTCTTTTATTACAGGCCCTTTGGAGTCTGCTATGGAACTTGGAATTTTGCTGGAAAGTGAATTTGGCTATGAATGTTTAATCTGCTTCAGTTTCTTTAATGGTGTAGAAGCTGTAACCAAGCATCTGCAAGATCAGGCCCACAAACAACAGTTTCAGTATGTATCCAATCTCTCTCTATTTTTTCATACATGAAATTGTCTGTGTGTGTGTGTGTATTCACCCCCCCCCCCACTACCATGCTTACCCAGTTGTAATTTTATAGGAAGGAATGTGGAGTCCATTGCTTGCACCTTTCCTTCTGACTGGAAGTTTACTGTTATTCATGTCCTGAAGAAGAGTGGCAGCTGCTAACCCTATCACTGTCATCCAGTCACTTTCATATCTTGTATGTGTGTGAATTTCCCTCAGCAGGAAGGTTATGAAACATCTTTCCTATCATGCTCCTCTTTCTGACTGCCAGTATGGAATTTGTTACAGAAAATCCACTGGTGTTCATCTTGCATTCCTCTTAGATTCGTGGGCAACCTCTCTTCAGAATTTGAGTGAATCCTTTGCAGTTGCACTGAACATCTTTATGTTCTGACAAGTCTCAGTTGTCCTTTCATGGTTTCTATCCCTCTTTCTGTGCCTTAATCACAAGTTTCCTTTCTGGTCATTTTACAGCTGCAGGTATTAATGACCATTGTTTTTCTAGAGCACTTAGTAGTGGTGTTCTGTAAGGTTCTGGGTCTGGTCTTTACATACTTTTCCTCCTATTCATAAGGGAACTTAGCTGTACATCTACTCCTGTTCATTCGTACACTGACAACTCCACTCAGCATTTCTGCCTATTTCTCACAGTGTGCATCACAACACTCACAGGATGAAACTTTGGTTTATCTGACTTCTGATTATTTTATTTGCAGCAGGCAAAAAGAAACCCTGTTATTTACAGATGATGCAGAAACTCATGTCCATCATCTCTTACCTCAACAAAATCTGGCATATGACCATTCCCTTTTATTCAGCAATGCATAACTCAGTTGTTTATCATCTGTTTAATATCCTTGCTGTATTTGTTTCTTGCATTGGTTTGAAAAAGGTTCATTCTTTATTGAATAGAGCTACTTGACCTGTTTTTGACCTTCCTTCAAAGAGTTTTGAGTATTCCATGCTGAACTGCAGCTGTCCTGGCAGGGTGCCCCGATGCCACTACCACAGCCACTGGTAAGCTGGTGGGCCAGGGGTCCCAGATCCATTGCCTGGACCTGGGACTGTGCAGTGAGTGGGGCCTGTGGTATGTCTATCCCCCTTTATTAATACTGACTATGACAAAATACAAGAATAAGTTTCAAAGCAAGCCTGAGGACAGTAAATCACCCAGGGGGATGAGGGTGGGTTCATGGAATGTGGGAAGTTTGAGGGGAAGAGCGAGGGAAGTCGTTGAGGCATTCAGTTGGAGGTGGGTGGATGTGGCGTGTTTGCAGGAAGTCCGGTACAGGGGTGGATCAGCCAGAAAGATTGTTGGGAAGGATTGTTATTATAAGTTGTTTTGGCAGGGGGGGGGACAGGCGTATATGGGGGTGTTGGTGTAATGGTTGCGGAGAAATGGGTGGAATATGTTATGAATGTCATGAGAGTAAGCGATAGGATATTGGTAGTGAAAATTCTGTTTGGTAGAAAGATAACTGCAGTTGTATTTCAGTGCATTCATTTACACAGAGTGTAGGCCAGCATGCTCTCATAATACCTCTACCTTCAACTGTCTACACCACACTACATGCGCATAACATATCACACCTATTCACGTCTTTAGTAATGGCCGCTGCAATCTTACTATCAAATGAGGTGGTACCTCAGATTGCCACCACTGGCAGGGTAGGGCTGGCGGCACAGGGTCCTCCTGGTCGCCATCAAGTGACTGTGCCGGCAGCGACTGTTGCTATTTCCGGGAATGCTCGTCAGCGAAGAAGTGACAGTGCGGCCTTATTCTTTACCAACATCCACAGCCTTACCACAAATTTAAACTCAGTTCATTTTTTCCTTCAGTCCATATCCCCTCTGGCCCTTTTCCTCACAGAACCACAAATCTCACCCTGTACTGATATATCTCCATTTTGTTTTCTCGGCTACCATCTCCTTACAAACTTCCACAACAAGGGCGGCACCTGTTGTTATATCAGATCCCAATATGCAGTTGACACTATTTTAAACTTCACTTCATCAAGTTTTGATTACTCATTATATAAACTAAATTGTCAAAACATTACCAAATATATTTGTGTAGTTTATCGTTCCCCCAATGCCTCTTCGGAACCCAGTGTATTTGATTCCATATCCACTCAGTTGAGTAACCTTGACCTTGGCACCGAAATTACCATTTTGGGTGATTTTAACATACATAGTGTTGAATGGTTATTGCATTCTGCCCGGGCTGACGACTTTGGTGTAGAGTGCGAACTGTTTGCGGAATCGTTTAATCTCACCCAGTTGGTAAAGCAACCAACCAGAATACCTGATAATCCTGACCATAATGCCCATCTCTTGGATTTATTCTTGACAAATAATCCAGATCAATACAGGATAGAGGTACTGTCACCACTTGGATCCTCTGATCACAATCTCATCAAAGCCTCATTAGTTAACCCTCCCACACCTCCCTGTTCTGAACCTGTCAGGGTGACCCGATGGCACTTTGATAGGGCAGACTGGGATGGATTTAGAAATTATCTTGCTGATGTTCCATGGCAGTCTTTCTTCTCTAGTGATCCCAATTCTACCCAGTCCCACATTTGCGACTTAATACTAGCTGGTATGGATTTATTCATACCAAGTCAACAGTTCACTAAAAGATCGAACTCTCCAAAATGGTTTGATGGCAACTTTGCCAGAGCAACAGCCCAAAAGTCATTACTCTTACTTAAAATCAAAAACATCTGAATCACTCTCCCAATTTAAAATTGCTAGAAATCATGCAAAAGCTGTATTAAATCTATCTAAATCAAACTTTCTTCAAAAGCAAGCATCAAAATTACTTAACAACCCTAATGACAATAGAATATTCTGGTCAACTCTTAATTCTTTTAATAATAACTTTAACAAGTCATCTTCCATTCCCCTACTAAAATATTCAGATGGCAACATTACAAATGACCCACGTGGGAAAGCAGATATCTTTGCCAGTACCTTTGCCAGAAACTCTACCATAGACGATACCAGCCAGAATGTCCTGGTACTGGAACTTGATTCTCCCGAAATTGCCCCACTTAAAATACAGACAAGATACGTAAAATCCATCCTAGACAATTTACCTACCAACAAAACTCCAGGCCCAAATGGAATTCCGCCAATTGTTTTGAAAAAGTGTTCCCTTGAACTTGCCTCTGTCCTAGCTAAATTATTCAGACTATGCATACGTACTTCTTTATTCCCAAATTCATGGAAAGAACCCAATATCCACCCAGTTCCGAAGAAAGGAAGTTCTTCTGACCCCTTCAATTACAGACCAATAGCTGTCACATCTTCTCTTGGTAAGGTATTTGAAACTTTAATTAATAAGCACATTGTTAAACATCTTGAATCCAACAACTTAATTAGTGATAGACAATATGGTTTTCACCACGAAAGATCCACCATTGACATACTCAGTCTCTTAACTCATACCATCCGTCAATCAATTAATCTTTTTGGAGAAACTCGTGCAGTAGCTCTTGATATCTCTAAAGCTTTTGACAGAATATGGCACCGTTCCCTGCTGTCCAAACTCCCTTGCTATGGACTAACGTCTTTTGTTCCTTTGATTTCTTCATATCTTAGTGACAGAAAAAAAAGAGTAAAAGTAGATGGTGTATATTCCAATTTCCACTCGATTAATGCCGGTGTCCCTCAGGGATCAGTTCTGGCACCAACCCTATTTCTGGTTCATAATAATGATCTCTTATCTGTCACCCACAATCCCATTCACTCATATGCAGATGACTCAGCACTACATAGTTCATTCACACTCAGACATCCATTTACTAAGTCTAATATCTCTACCTCTCAACTCAATACAGCCATCTCCATAAATCAAGATCTATCTACAATCAGTGAATGGGGACAAAACAACCTTGTCTCTTTTAATGCTAGTAAAACTAAATATATACGGTTTACTAATAGACAGATATTGCCAGATTCGTACATTACCTTCAGTGCTACTAATATTCCCATCTCTAAAAGCATTGAAATTCTTGGGTTCTCACTTAACAGTACCCTCAGCCGGACCTCTCATGTCAGATCACTGGCTAAAATCACCTCAAAGAAACTTGGATTATTGTACAGTGCTCGTCAAAAGTATCGAGCGCCTATGACCGGGCGTGCAATACATATGGCCAAAAAAGAATCACCCGTTTTTGGTAGTAAAAATTGAGCCACAAGTTTGCGGCGCTAGCATGACATCACGGTAGCCTGAGGCCTTCCGACGCGCTGGTTGATTCCTGCCTTAGTTGCCCACGGGCTGCCTGAGAGAGAGGAACTCCGCCGTGTCTCCCTCTCTTTTTGCGCCCTTTTTTACCGAGTGTCCCGCAGTGTTTTGGCTTTCGCCACTTTGTTATGGTACCTACCCGTGAACTATCTAGTGAAATCATATCCCAGATCATTGCTCTAAAGGAGGCAGGCCACCAAACAAAGGAAATTAGTGAATTGGTTGTTGTGGCTTGATTGGCAGTGCGTAGGTGGTGTGCTCGGTTTCGAGAGGAAAACAGTGGTGACGTTCCCACAAAGAAACCGCGGTCTGGTAGGCCCAGGAAAACTTCCCCAAGGTCTGTTAATGTTTTAAAACGTGCAGTGGAGTTTAATCCTCGTGTGAGTGCAGGGAAAATAAAGGAGAGCAACCCGGAAGTGTTTGGTGAGGTGTCTGTGCGCACAGTGTCTCGCAGGGTCCATGAACTTGGTTACACAAGTCACAGGCCTGTGAGAAAGCCTCTTCTCACAAAAAACCAGCAACTTCATAGGCTTGCCTTTATTAACAAATATCTTAACTGAGGTGAGGAGCAATGGTTGTCAGTGTTGTGGTCTGATGAGGCAACGTTTAGTGTAACCTGTAACAGAGGAGCACGTGTGTACCGGCACAAAGGTAGTGACCCACTCGACCCACAGTATGTTGAAAGCACAGTTAAACATCCTGATTCACTCATGGTATGGGGTTGTTTTTCTGGTCAAGGTTTGGGGAAGCTTGTTGTGCTTCCCAAGAACTGCAGAGTGAATCAGGATGTTTACCTGGAGCTTCTGTGTGATCATTTACCAGACTCCTTCGAGCTAACAGGTGCACGAGTGTTTCAGCAGGACGGTGCACCTGCTCGTAAGGCCAAATCGGTCACCAATTGGCTTCGTGTCTGCAAGGTATCATTCATGAAAGACTGGCCAGGAAGTAGCCCAGACCTCAATCCGATTGAAAACCTCTGGTACCTCGTAAAGAAGAATCTCCAAGGGAAGGACGTGAGCTGTCTGCCTAAGCTGGAAGCCGCCATTCGTGACTCCTGGGACAAAATACCCCTCCAGCACCTCAGGAGCCTCGCCCTTTCACTTCCAAGACATCTCAGGTCCGTGAAGGTGTAAAGGATACCCTACGAAGCACTAAAGGTAAATAAAATGCTTTATTTATATGTTTTTTCAATGTTGAAAGGTTTGTTTCTCAGGAGGGACGCAGTGCGCTTGATACTTCTGACGAGCACTGTGCAGAGTCCGTAACTTTTTCGCCAATGAGCAGTTAGCTATAATTTATTAGAGCCATGTGCACTCTCAGCTTGAATATTGCTCACCCTTGTGGAATGGTTGTGGAGAGGTTGCATTAAGACAACTAGACAAAATTCAGAATAAAGCTGTTAGAATCATTAACAACCCTGCCATTACATATAAACTACCTCCCCTGCAAGTAAGAAGGAATGTTGCCTTCCTTGCATTATTTTACAGATATATTTTTGGCAAATACTCGGACAAAGTTGCGTCCATGGTGCCACCTCTCCATGCCTTCCCTCGTGCTACACGGGCATCTGATAGCGCTCACGACTGGAATGTCACTCAGCCATATTGCAGAACTTCTGCATGTCAGAATTCTTTCATTCCCCAAACTGCATCTCTCTGGAACTCGCTTCCCCAGAGTTGTTTCCCTCCAAATTTCAACCCACAACTGTTCAAGTCTAACTGTTACAGATATTTTATGAACAGAAGACACCAGTAATCTGATGTATGGATTATTTTTTTTTTTACTCATTTGTTTTTCCTTCCTCCGTTCTGTTATTTATTAAAAAAAAGGGGGGGGGGCATATGCTCCCCAGGCAGGATTGGATGAAGTAGAGATAGATAGATTTTGAGATGATTAAATACGTGTAGTAGGTGGTATGCGAGATGATGAGATCGTGGTTTTAGGAGAGGACTTCAATGGTCATGTAGGTGAAGCAGCACAAGGTTATGAAGGAGTACATGGGGGATGTGCGTATGGTATAAGGAATGCGGTAGGGGAAAGGATACTCCAGTTTGGGGAGGCAACGGACATGATTGTGTGTAACACATATTTTAGGAAAAGAGAGAGTAGGTTAATTATGTATGAGTCTGGGGGAAATAACAGTCAGATAGATTATTTTCTGGTTAGGAGGTTAGTGAGGAATGTTAAAGTTGTAGGAAGTGAGGAGTGTGTGCAGCAGCACAAACTATTGATTTGTGATATGGTGCTTATAGAACGAGTGATGAAAAAGAGGACTTATGTACCTAAGGGGAAAATATGAAAGCTGGAAAACCAAGTAGTAAGGGATGCCTTCAATAGAGAGATGAGGAGAGTGGTGGCTGAACAGGGAGCCGTAGACAGAGGCGTTAATGAACAGTACAGAGCCCTCAAGTACAATCTCTTTCAAGTTACTGGTGTAATATGTGGTTGGACAAGAGGACCACCAAGACATAGAGTAACATGGTGGTGGGAAGAGGGTGTAGAAGCTGCAGTTAAGAAGAAAAGAAGGCATTTCTGGGAACGGAAGAAGGGTGGTAGCAAGGAGGAATACTTGGCTGCCAAGCGTAGGACTAGAAGAGAGGTATACAGGGCGAAGTCTGAGTCGCAGAGACTTTTACTTCTTAACATAAATCATATGGAAAGGAAAAATGTGACATTTAAGGTGGCAAATCAGATGAAGGCAGATAATCGGAATATTATAGGGGAGCAGTGTGTGAAGAACGATGACGGGTAGTGGTGAACAATGAGGATATTAAAGATACATGGAGAGAGAGCATTATAGCCGGCTGTTGAATGAGGAGTTGACTGGGACAGGGAAGGTTTGGAGCCAGCAAATCCAGTGTTTGTCTCTAGGCCTTTGATTGATGCTGCTACTGTGAGTGAGGCAACAGGCAGGATGAAGGTGGGGAAGGCAGCAGGTGTGTCTGGGCTGACTGACGAATGTTGAAGGCCTCAGGAGATATAGGGGTGAGGTTAGTCACTGACCTGATAAATCTGATTATTTATGAGTGTGTTGTCCCAGATGATTGGCTGAAGAGTGTAATTGTAAATGTGTATAAAGGGAAGGGTGATGCCCTGGAAAGAGGAAGTTATAGAGGTATAAAGCTTTTAGATCAGATAATAAAGGTAATGGAGAGAGTTTAAGAAGGTATGATTAGAGAAAGAGTGAATATTGATGAGATGCAGTTTGGGTTTATGCCAGGTAGGGGGACCACTGATGCCATGTTCATTGTTCGACAGCTTCAGGAAAAATATATCGATAAGAAAAGGGATCTGTATTTTGTTTTTGTTGATTTGGAAAAGGTTTTTGACTGAGTCCCTAGAGAGGTGGTGAAGTAGGCAGTGAGAAGGCTTGGCTTGGAGGAGTGGCTGGTTAGGGTGGTTATGGCTATGTATGTGGGTGCTCGCACCCAGGTAAGAGTGAATGGAGATTTGAGTGATGAGTTTTCTGTGAACGTTGGTGTGCATCAGGGATCAGTCTTGAGTCCCATGTTGTTTATCATGAAGCCCTTTCACATGACATTAGAAACGGACTCCCGTGGGAGTTGTTGTATGCTGAGGATTTGGTGTTGATTGCAGAGAATGAAAGGGAGGCGGAGGAAAGGTTTAGGAAGTGGAGAGATGGTATGGGGCACAAGGGTTTAAGGGTAAATGCAGATAAAACAAAAGTGATGATATCTAGGGTTGGTGGCTGTCCTGTCAAAGACGAGGGAGAGTGGCCATGTGCAGTTTGCCACAAGGGCATGGGAAGTAATTCCATCTTGTTTGGTGTTTGTGATAAATGGGTGCATAAGAGATGTAGTGGTATCAAAGGTAGACAGCGAGATAATGCTGATTTTATGTGTACGGCGTGTCGGGGTGAGCAGGTGGAGACTGTCAGACGTGAAAGGATTGAACTTGCTGGTGAATCTGTTGAGTGTGTGGAAGAGTTTTGTTATTTGGGAGACATGTTGTGTGCTGGAGGTGGGGCTGGAGCTAGCTGTGTGGCTAGGGTGAGAAGTGGTTAGAAGAAGTTCAGGGAGCTGTTGCCTCTCCTGACATTGAGAGGACTCTCCCTATGTGCTAAGGGGTCTTTGTATGCAGCATGTGTTAGGAGTGTAATGCTGTATGGTAGTGAGACCTGGGCAGTGAAGGAGGAAGATATTCGCCGGCTCAGACGTACAGAAATGACAATGATTAGGTGGATGTGCAGTGCGTCCCTGCGTCCAAGGCCTGGAGGGGCTGGGTTTACGATGAAAGAGTTGAGGTGGTGGGATGGGACTGGAGTGTATTGGTGTTGTGATGAGGAGAGGTAGATCGAGATGGTTTGGACATGTGGAGAGGATGGGGGATGATAATTGGGTGAGGAAGGTGAGAAGTGTTAATATTGGGGGTGGGGTTATGAGGGGTAGACCGAGAAAGACATGGGACGAGGTCATTAAGTGTGACCTCAGAGTTAAGGGACTGAACAGGGAGGCTGCAGTGGATCGTGCAGCGTGGAGAGCTGCCATTAGGTGACCAAGGCCGACACATGCAAGCATGTTGGAGCCTTTAAAAACGAAAACGAATTCCACCCATTTCTCCACAACCATCACACCAACACCCCCATATCTGTCTGTCACCCACTGCCAAAACAACTTATAATAACAATCCTTCCCAACAATCTTTCTGGTTGATCCACCCCTGTACCGGACTTCCTGCAAACATGCCACATCCACCCACCTCCTACTGAATGCCTCAACGACTTCTGCTCTTCCCCTTAAACTTCCCACATTCCATGAAACCACCCTCATCCCTCTGGGCGATTTATGTCCTCAGGCTTGCTTTGAAACTTATTTTCAGTCATAGTCAGTATGGGGTTGCAACTACTACTATTGCAGCTGCTAACATATGGGTACTAATATACAGTACTTTCTTATTTACAGGGAACATATTGCTGCTGAATCTAGTTTCATGGGAACCAATGGAAGAGATGAGAAACCTAGCTCAATCTCCCCTGATGCATTGACTTCTGAATGTGCTCCACCAATATTAATGACAGCAGATCCTTTAGGGACAGGCAGACCCAACATGAGGAGTACTCCGACTCCACTTCGTCAGTTGTCACCGCCTCGTGGGAATTGTGGCTTAGCATCAGTAAGACAGGACAGTGACACCAAAGTGTACAATCCTTCCGATGCCATAGATGATCTTTTTGATTAATTTTGCTGGTTCCCTATAACTTCTTTTCACCAGCATTTCTAGATCCAGAGTATAGCTTAAGTCTTATTGTGTGAAGAAATTTTTAAACCTTCACTTAAAGGTTATCCAGAATCATTGCATGGGTAGGGGTTGATATTTCCTTTCATATATGTGTACGGTAAATGATAATCTGGTGTTTTGTTTCTCAAAAACATCAGTTTTTTAACAGAAATCCACAAGCACTTGAGACACATTTCCACTTTTGCAAGAATTGTGACATTATTCATGTACAGTATAAACTTAATCTGCAGAGGGGGCAACAGCGAAGCCCTGTTATCATCTATCACAGCAACTCTCAGGATCATAGTTTTTCAAAACTACTAAGGCTTTGAGTTGCCTTGTAAAAGATTTGGCAAAAATAATGTCTAATGGATGATGATAATCTGTTATGTAACAGGAAAAAGATGCAAAGTTCATCTTTACTTAACAATATCACAGCTGAGTTTGCCAACAAAACTTTAAAAGTTCAGCAGGAGACCTCAGTTCATCAAACATGAAAACTTTGAAAGGTATGAAACAGTTGTAATTCTGCTCTAGCTCTTACTGGCAGTCAGTTCAAAATGTGAGAGATTCAGGGAAGGAGACTAAAAGTAAGCCTTTGCTGTC